>NC_056605.1:33155369-33229435 GCF_018340385.1 Cyprinus carpio | reverse complement strand
ACCCATTAGTTATACATCAAAAGCAGTAGCTACATACAGCTGAAAAGAGAAAAAAGTTTTTACACCCCGGTTCAGAAGTCTGCAAAATTGTTAATTATTGGCTCAAATAAGAGCATACAAAATTGCATGATATTGTTTATTTGAGTTATCCACAGCTAATAAGATCTTGTTTACATGAAAATTGTTTACATATAGCCCACAAGATAAAAAAATGTCCCCGTTCAAAATTTTCATCCCCTTTGACTCTTAATACTGTGTTGTTACTGAATTTCCCAGCTGTGTGTTTTGTGTTTATGATAGTTGTTCATGATCTCTTGTTTTGCTTGAAACAGTTTTAACTTCCCTGCTGTTCTTCAGGAGTAAAAATCTTCAGCTCTCCCACTAATTTTTTGGTTTTCCAGCATTTCTGTGTATTTTGAACCTTTCCACAATGACTGTATGATTTTTGCGATGCATCGTTTTCACACTGAGGACATCTGATGGGGACTCAAGCACCAACTCGTATACAGAAGGTTCAATCACTCACTGATGCTCCAGAAGAATAAAACCATGCATTAAGAGCCCGGGGTGAAAACTTTTGAACAGAATGGAAGTTTGTGAACATTTTTTCTTATTCTTGCCTAAATATCTTATCTTTTTTCATTTAGGTACTGCCCTTCGAGAGGCTACAGAAGATAGTTTTTACATGTTTTCCCAGAAGACAAATAAGTTACATTTTACCCTGATCTTAAATTCTAAAAGTTTTTCACCCCCCGCTCTTAAGCATGGTATTGTTCCTGTCTGGACCAATTAGTGAGCACTATATATAACATAAATTAGGCTGTTGGTTTGGCATTTAACTCCTTTTCATGCAGATGTTTAATCCCAGGTAAAAGTGTAAAAAGAAAAACGCTATATTACGGAAAGGCCCTTCATGAACTAATTTTCATGAGTCCAACCAAAGAAAACATTTCTACAGAAGTTGAAATGATCAGAATCAATTACAAATCAAGTTAACAAAAACGTAAAATTAGACCATCATAAGATCACATGACTTTAAACAGGCTTTCTGTCCCTATCTGTCAACTTCTGACTAAGGTCTATATACTGTAGGTACAAGCTTATTATTTTAAATGCTCTTCAAACAAAACCCCTGTATAAGACGTAAAACAGACCGCAAATTTGTACTCCAGTCAACTGTGAAAACACTCTTTACAGGACTTTCAACAAGCTCCTGGATAAACACACACCGCGATGCCATCATAACAGATAATAAATTAATCTTGACATTTTCCGCTGCCTTTGAAATGTTTCCGGTACGAATGGTAACCTTTAAATGCAAGTCCTGCTAACAGCTTTTAATATCTCCTTCAGTAAGTGTAGCAGTGAACACTGTGCGATGATTGACAGTCTCCTCCCCGGTTTATTCGTTTATTAAAGCACGTCAAACCTCCTAAAGTAAGCATAACTGCAAACTGAAAGCTGCTGTTGAGGTCACCAAATTCATTTTGTTATTCTTTAGAGATCGGTGGTTCTCTACCAGGGGCCCGGGGCCCACTATAGAGCCTCAGCACACTGACAATGGGACCACAAGGTGACTTAAAATAAGCAATAAAAGAAGGTAAAAGATCTAATTAGCTGACGTTCTAATAAGCCACAAAACCCGACATTTTTATTTGTCTTTTAATTTTACGATCACATAAATGAAGTCCCTTGTAAAACCTGGATAATTATCATGAGGAATTTTAAACAGAGTGATTTTGAGACCTGAAAAAAAAAAAAATTATATTTATATATATATAATATATATATGACTGAATATAATCTTAAAAGTTGGAGAATATATCTTTAAAAAGTTGAGAATATCTTTCTGGAATGAATATACAATTTTTTGGGGGTTTGTCAAGTGCAGAAAAGGTTTATTAGGTGGTAAATTGCAGCTGAGATTTTTTTATTTATTTATTTTTTAAATATTTTAAGAACCGTATCCTATAATTAAATTAAAAAGCACTACAAAAAAAAAAAAAAAAAACAAACAATAAAAGTTTTATTTTATTTATTCTTTCTTTGTTCTTTAAGTCTTACGACAGACTCCAGGTGATTTAGGATTATTAAAAAGTCATCTTTTTTTAATATGTACATGAGACATTTATTTAAATATTTCCAGCAGATTAATATGACATCGGATAATACAGGTTCAAAATCAACTGCTTTTTGTACTGTAATTAGAGTTTAAGTTTTTATCTCAAATGAGGGAGTCCAAAAAGCGGGAACCATTGCTTAATATGGAACAAATCCTGTCCTAGAAATCAACTTTATTAAAAAGACATCAAAAGAAAACGTAATCACTGTTTTATGATTATTACAGCTTAACCTACAATTAGAGGTAATGCCTGAGCTAATGAAATATGAAATGCAATGTAAGATCATTTGGTAAAAGTATCTTGCCAATGCAAATCCTGGCAAAGTCCTTTCCGGAACAACATCCATCACTATTTGCCTTCAAACAAAAAAAAAAAAAGAAAAAAAAAAAAAGGAAAAACATGCTCGTCTTTAAGCAAAATATCTTATTTTTAGCAAATGGTGACATTATTTGCATGACAATTCTCACCCTCAGGCCATCCAAGATGAAGAGGAATTTGTTTCTTCTTCATCAGATTTGGAGAAATGTAGCATTGCATCACGTTGTTCACCAATGGATGCTCTGCAGTGAATGGGTGCCGTCAGAATGAGAGTCAAACAGCTGATAAAAACATCACAATAATCTTTTGTTTTCAGTTTTTGGTCTTTCTCCAGAAGTCCAGATGTTAACTGATAGACTGGAGAGATGTGGATTACTTGTGGATTATTGTGATGGTTTTTATCAGCTGTTTGGAATCTCATTCTGACGGCACCCATTCACTGCAGAGACACTGGATTGCAATGCTACATTTCTCCAAATCTTTCAGCACAATTGAATATGAAACTACTCCATTAATACCTCAACGAACCCACAAATATAAACACTCACCTGGGAAAGTGTCTTTCCCCACACAGCGCAGCGACGTTCCCTCGATAAAGGTGCCACACCGAGATAATCGTTTGTCAGAGTGTGAATTCACCCCGAATAACCCTCAGCGGTTGCTCGTAAGGGAAGGAAGACAAAACATCCAGAGGAAGTCCCGTTCGTACAAAACCGAAACCAGCTGTGGTTTCATGCTTGGTGGCCGGCCGCCAGAACAGCCGATCTCAAACAAACCCGCCGTGGGACTTCTTCAGCCGACCCGGACCACAGCATGCATCGGATCACAGAGCGTGTAGGCGTCAGGCACAAGGACACAACAAGAATTCAATAGTTCTTCCATCTTCTATGAAATACAGGTATCTGTTTTTTACTTTAGATTTATCACTCGGCAGATTTTGTGCTCCTTGGACCACTAGTTTTCTATTTTTTCTTTGGCGAAGGGACGTTCACCAATAAAATTGACTGTTATGGGAAACTGGCACTGTCTTTCACTTCCACCATGGTTTGTGAGGATGTCCTGAAAAAACAGAGTTTTCATGACTCCAAAATAATGTGGGGCCGAAGCAATATTGTAAATAGGATGATCTCTGCATATCGTATGGCAACACCAACTCATGCAATGAAGCTTGGCTTCTGTGGATGTGCCTATGGGAGGAGAGAGAAAGCATGTATTTAAAAGCAGACGTCCTCTTCTTGCACAGTCCTCAGTAAAACACAGGGCACTTTTTGTCTCTGCTGAAATATCCAGAGCGGCAGCACAAAAAAATGAACGACGGTCGACGTAGGCGCGCGTTCTGCCGAGCTGGTCCCTTGTGAATGCAGAGACGGGTTACAGTCTCTAACAGAGAAGCCCTCTGCGAGTCTCGGTCGTGAAAGGCCAGCCGGTCTTTTAGAATGTGAACAAACCTACCGAGGCCTTTGCGAATTGATCTCTGGTTTTCGAGCTGAAACTTTTGCACTGGAAAGCAAGCACTTCTCCTTTAACCGCAAGCATCTTGACGCGCCATTCTGCTGCCATCGCCAGTTCAAGTCAGGCAAACCAAAGACAGTGAAAAAGTGAAAAAGAAACACCTCAATCTTTAAGGGAATTCAACAATCATATTTCCAAAAGATTTTTGCATATAATACTATTACAGATGAACTCACGCACAAAAGCCTGAGTTCAGACCAAGGGGTCAGAATTTTGGGTCATTTGGTTTGGTGTCCAACAGTTGTAAAGCTTAAAAATAAAAAAATCTTGGTTCGCTGTTGTAAAACAATCACAAAAAATTTGTGGGATTAATAAGCAAGTTAAAGCCTGACGACGAAATCAGTAAGCAATCTAAAATCTATCATTACACTTTACACCAAACATAAACGAAAGTCTAAAGAGGTTTGCGTAATGTGTTTTTGGTTGAGGTGTCACCTTTTATGGCCTCATTCTTATCTATGGCGCATATTGTCTGATCAAAGTGAGAATATTGGAGGGAAAAAAAAAAAACATCATCGTTTTATTCAGACTCAAACTTTTTTTTTTCCAGCTGCTGATATCTGGGTCAATATCACACACGATGTGCCTTTCAACCCTCACAACAATCACACATTTTTTGGTGTTAATTTCCCATTCGCTCCTTCATGTACTTGTCATAAACAGTAGACAACTCAAGCGTACTATGGAAACATTATTAGTGATAAACGGTTTTGTATCCACTTCAAATGTTGACTCTACTGTATTTCTACTCTCAGTTCAACAATTTAATGATCAGTGACCAGGAGTTTAAGGACATAGCAAAATAGCCCACGGCATCCTTCTTACACAAGAAACTAAAAATAAATCTAGGAAATGTATTATACAATAGCCAATGCAACGCTTTTGTTATGAAATATAGAACTGTAGACTATATAACGCACCCTTTCATAGTCATTTTAATGTTGAGTTATCATTGCAAATGAGTTATGGACCTTTACTTGATCAAAATCACTCAAGATTTCAGATTTGACAGAAGTAAGCAAAGTTTAGATCATGTTTATAATGTGGAGGCTTTCGAAATTTTTTGGGGTGAAGACTAGACTATAAACACAAGCTATAATAACAGGAATACTAGTCATTTTTATTTGTATTGTGGAAATAAAAATGACTATGTAGAAGTTAATTTTAAGTTTAAAATGAATTTGATTTTTCAAATGTTAAAAATATTAACATTTTTTTGATCAAGATAATATATGCACTAATTAAGCAACGGTTTTGCGATCCTTTTGTTGCGACCGTGTTCGTTTATCATCTTTAAGGTAATAACGTTGTACACCCAGGCAACACAAACTTGATACTAACTGTATAAGTTCTGCCCTTAACATTAACTACCCAATTACTGCGGGAAAGACAAACTGAGTGAATAAGGAATTAAATATCTATATGGAAACAACGACGCTTTTCATAACTTTACTCTCCGCGTGACTTTATCCTTCTGTAATTTAAGTTAAAATGTTGTCTGTTTCAAAAACGCTACTGCGCCTTCCTCAAAGAGACTATCACTTGCACCCGCCCACCGCCACGCCACGTGTTTTTTGACGCGATCATGTCGACAAGGTATATTTTGTTTGGCGAATATTTCCGGGTTTTCTTAAAAGAAAACAGTACATCACAGTTCAATCAGTGTGTTCACAAATACGCGATCTTGTCAGATGCTTTAACTGCGTTTGGACTCCTGCACACGATTGCGATTATTTTGCTTGCAATGGCCCAGAGCGTATCAGAGGAACTTTAGTCTCGCTGCCGAAGATGCGCGTTCCAAGGTTGGTTTTAGACACGTCAGAGCCAAAATGGGCGTCACCGTTCGCCCGTTTCCGGGAGTCTGCGGTCGATTCATTGTTGATCGGGCCACCGCGGAGGTCTGGGCCTGACAGTGCGCTCTATCAATGGCGGAGACAGGACAGGGCGGACGGGTTTGATCCAGAGCAGGTAATCACAACACAGCGTTAATCACACTAGGAATACAGAAGCAAAAGGTTACGTGTTATATTCTCATCTGAAGATGGGTTCATGCTTTACTATTTTTACGCTCTCCAAAAGG
The DNA here is from genome assembly GCF_018340385.1 of Cyprinus carpio. NCBI lineage: Eukaryota > Metazoa > Chordata > Actinopteri > Cypriniformes > Cyprinidae > Cyprinus > Cyprinus carpio. The sequence goes on along the minus strand of NC_056605.1, from coordinate 33,223,402 downwards.
ACATCAGAGGCGCAAGATCGCCGAGAGAAACACGGCAGAGGTTTCAAGAAGGCGAGTATGTTGGAGGTGAGTTAGCAGTGCGCTAAGTTCACAAGTGTAGTGATCTTCACCAAAACATGCATTCTCTTCTCACGATCGAACGATAATAGTAAATATCAGAGAACTGATCGATCGTGGCATTTAAGACTTTGTTGTGGACATCGTGTAGTTACAGGTGAAGTGTTTGATAATACGAGAGCTGATGTTTAATATCTGAGATCACAGCTGTCCAGCGCGCCTCCACAATTCATGTTTTAGCATAATCATGTTTTTGCTGTTGTAAAACTCGCACTAGTTAGGTATAAATGGCGGCAAAGTGCATGGTGTAGCCTTACAGTCTGTGTATAAATGATTTTATGATATTTTCCTGGAAAGGGGACTCCGCATATTCACCAACTTTAAATATTTCTAGTTTATATTTATTAATATTTGGTGCTGTCAAATGATTAATCGCATCAAAAATAAAAGATTTTTGCCCATAATATGCATGTGTGTGTGCTTTGTATATTTATTATGTCTGTATAATTATACACACATACAGTATATATTTTGAAAATATGTATTTATATATAATAATATAATTGATATTATATATAAATATTTTATATATAAAAAACCCCCTGTAATTGCTCGTGAAATGTTGTACTGAATGAATGCAGTGCTCCCAGTTATTTATATATATAGACATAATATATACTATGCTCTATACACGATAAACACATATTATGTACACAAAACTTTTGGTGCGCAAAGAATTGGTCGATTAACAGCGGGCATCACACACATACACTTTTTAAAGTTTGTTACATACTATATGTGGATGTGTGCATATGTATATTTATTATGGGCTGTATACATCATGTAGTAACACGACCACCTACAGTGACCAAGAACTGACTGTTCAAAAGAGGGACTGGCGAGAACAATGAAAGTTGAAGAAACTTATACCACCTCACATGGATACAGTTTGTTTATGAGAACCTGCTTTAAAATGATCTATAGATAACTTGCAGTGGAGGAAACAGTTTACCCTGAAATGGTGTAAATGTACAGTGCTTAATGTACGGTTTGCATTTCCAAGAAGGGCTGACATGAGGATATTACTCACATATACTCCAAACTGCTGCCTTTACATATATCTTGGTCACATGCATAAAAAAGAAAATGATACGTAATATTAGGACTATACAGGATTTTATTTTGTCTACACACATATTATGTACACATAACTTTTTATTTTGAAGCAATTAATCGATACAGCCCACACACAACACACACCACAACACACACACTTTTTAAAATAAACTTATATACCTATACATATAATGTATGTTGTGAAAAGCTGTTGGTCGGGAAAGAAACAATTTAATCAAGTACTATTATTCCGGACTGATCAGTAGTCTCGGATTCAAACCCTGCATTGTGTTGATTAACAATATTGAGAAGTCCCAAGACACGTCTGACAGCAGAGACGGGGAGAGACTTCTTCAAAGAAGGACGCTCTGGTTGACGGTAACCTCACATGAGAAGGAAGTTGTTGTGGAGAAACTTACAAGGGATCGACGAGAGGCTTGCAAGTGGAGGAAAGAGTTTACCCTGAATGGTGTGTATGTACCATGTGGCCTCGACGCTGTTCCCAGAAGAGATAAATGAGGAAGTTACCACATGCATGTCAAACTGCGGTACCCCAAAATCTTGGCACATGCGCCAAAAAAGCAAAATGAAAAGTATTTTAGGACTAATACAGGGATTTTATTTGTCACCCCAAGAAAGCGTTCTGCATGTACATGATCTGGACAAAATTTTTAAAAGTTTATTTAAAAAAAAAAAACCAAAAACAATCACCTTTTTCTCAACTATCATTTCTAAAATAATGTAGACTAACATTTTTTGCTAATATTACCAATAAGCAAAATTATAAAAAACAAAAAAAACATGTTAAACATTTTCTTATATGTTGAACAACGCAAATTCTCTCCATTTGTTACCATATTACAGTAAAATGGTAAAATTTTAAAAAAAATCAACATTATTTTCCCTATATAATATATATAATATAATAATAGACTATAAAAATTTTAAACATTTACATTTTATTTAAAAAAACTCACCATTATTCTCAACTGTTGTGTTTATTACTGTAGTTACAATTTATAGTACCAGATTTACAAGTTAAAAATATTATACTTTACATTTTCTTTTAAAAATTTTTTATTAAAAAAATCAATTATTTTCAAATGTGATTTTCATTAATGTAGTACAAATTGTTACCATATCTATAGTTAAAAATATTTGTAAATGAGTTTTCAAAAGTTCAAAGTTGGTTTTAATGTTGATTTTTTATACTTTTTAACGAAATAAACAAAAAAATCCCCCTTCTTCCCACCTGTTTCTTTCCTTCTCTCTGTACATTTTACTGTGTTAAAGTACAGTAAAAATGTCATTTTACTCCAAGTCACCTTACTTTCCACTGATGGGCGCCGAGCCCAGCGGCATGTTATCACACACACTGGCGCTTGCTCTCAGACACCAATTACGGACCGGGACTTCAAATCACACATACAAATGTATTTTTGGATATGGACTCGGGCATATTCTTATACCTTCCCCTTTCTACACGCATTCGACGACTAGCAAGGTACTGCATGTTCCTAGTTGTTCCCGTACTGCAACGCTGTAACTATTTGGTAGCTTGTTATTACTGGTTTCTCCGTCTGTGCTCTCGTATTTGTGTTTATTATCTATGTTTTTGCTTGCTCATCATGGTCCATGTAGTTATTCACATGGCATGATAATAGTGCATCAGGTCTACACGGCAGCTGCGACCTACGCGCACGATTTCGCTGCTGTTTCACTTCGAGTAAAGTAAGACAAGGCTTTAGCAATCAGTCACGGACCAGCGCCCTTCAGGTGTCATAATAAGAGAGAGACCGGCAGTTCGTCGTTGTAATGCCCAGGAAATGAATTCTGAGCTTTACTTTCTTAAACAGACCGAGCTTTATTGTTATGTGGTTTATAAGCTCCCTTACACGCTGTTCAGTAGTGTTAATCGCAATATGTCAGCGTGGACGTTGTTCACACAGAAGAGCTATCTTGAAAAAATAGCTTTCACGGCCTCAAAGCACACAGGTCCCAGTGCGGGGCGTTCTCTTAAGTCAGATGTGTAACCAATTCAGGTTCTATGCAGGAAAGTTTGCAAGCTGATACTGTATTGTGATGATTCAGATGCAGAAAGAAAAAATGTGATGAGGTCATGAGTGCGTAACCGCCGACTTGTGTAGACGTTTTTAGTTTTGTTTTTACTTCTTCCTGTAGACCTCACAGAGAGCAGTTGATTCCCAGAAGATGGATGTTGAGAGCGTGCAGTTTTCCTTCCACGGATTACGACAAAAGAAGGAAGGAAACAAACCTGTAGGTTGGAGGCTGGTTTATGGGAGTTAAAAATGGGGGCGTTTTAGGTTAGTTTGTAAAATGCCTCTCATGTTAAAAATACAGTATCACTGTGTATTTTAATAGCATAATACATGCTTTTATTAGTGATCATTTAGTCAAAGCAGCGCGTTTTTAGAAATATTTTGCCTTGAGTATGTTAAAAATATATTTTGGTATACTGTAAACTTAACTAGAGTCACTTTGTTTGAAATAACTGTTCCTCGATTGATTGGAAGCAGAAGACACAAAAAAATAATAAAAAACTTATCCAGATCCGCTCCAGAAAAAAAAAAAAGAAAGTACATTCAACTTAAAAACAAATTACATCAATAAAAGTAACATTTTTGAATATAAAAACTTAATACTTAATAAATATATAATTACTATTTATACCAATTATAATTATAATTATTTTTAATAAGATTATTTTCTAACAAATATAATTAACATTAATTCTGATTTGATCTCATAGGGCACATTAATTTTATTAAATCTTTATTTATCAAATTTATAATATCATAGAAATTACTTATGTTACCATACTTATTAATGTACCTCTTAATAAATGTGTAAACTTAATTACTATTTTGTAAAACAAATGCACTGCCAAAATTTAATTCATTCATAAAAAGTATTCGTTTTAAATTATTTCTGATATCGTTTATTTATTTATTTATTAATTTACGGATAGTAATAGGTATGATTTATTTAAAGTTTACTCCGAATTTTATTTTAGTCAAATTTTTTAAATACAGTAATTTTGTTTGCTGGAAAACTTGCAGTTTGCTGTCACCGCAGGATTTCAAACACAAGACCCCAATCCGGGTTGAAATTTACATATGTTTTGCTGTTTCTTTCAGAAAACTGTTGGATATTATGGAGCTCAAATGGTTGGAAAAACTAAAGCATAACTGGCATACCTTGCATTCCCAAATGTATGGTTAAAACTCTCAGCCACACAGTGATTTACTGTAAACTGATATCGATGGCTCGCTCAAAAACAAATTCTTTTATAGGACTGTAGTATATATCATTAGCAGTTCTAGTCTAAATTCTATAATCGTTCTAAAAGCTTCCTAAAGTTCTGCAGTACTAATCGCCTATATGTTTACTTTTTCTGAGCTATAGTGATTTTCTTTTCTGATATTCGCTAGCATGATATTGTCCCCTCCCTGATGAGAAATCAGTAAGTTGATGATATCCATCCATAGATGCTGTTCTTTCGATGTCTGTGTGTTTCAAATTGCAGTCTGGTTCAGAGTGAAAGCTCCACATTAAAGATGCCAACGACGATACTGGATAAGAAGCGGTATGTGGGCCTTCTGGCTGGAGCGCTAGCGCCAAACGTGAGCCTGGGGATGCCCGCTGCGGCTCCGTGTTCGACAATGTCTGAGTCTAGGAAACCTCAGTAATTATAGTAAGTTCTTCACTTACTCTGCATGCGTTATAAATGTTGCTCAAGCTCACAATGCCATGCAATCAACAGCTGATATTGTGTGATAATAGAAATGCCAAACTGTGATTCTCCTGTACCAGTTATACTGAAAATATTTAAATGAAAGGCACTTCGTCTCTTTTGGATGCATTTTATTCACTGGGTTGATTATAAAAATATGTAATATAAAAATTTGATGTATATTAATATTAATATATTAAATTAAACCATTTTAAATGTATATTATATAATTATATATGTGTAGTAGTTAAATATTTAAAAATTTTATATAACATTTGCAATTTTTACCAAATTATATTAAAAATTGTAACATTTAAATTTCATTAAAAAAAAAATTTAAAATAACTGATTTTCATTACCGTAGTACAATTTTTACCATTTTACAGTAAAAATTATTGTAACTTAAAAAAAGTATCGTCATTATTCTCAACTGTGATTCTCCGCTGATGATTCTCGATTTACTATAGTTACATTTTTTACTGTATATATACAGTAAAAAATTTCTTTTTAATTAAAAAACCGCCCTAAATACATATATTGAGTAAAAAAAAAATTATAGCAGTGGACTGTACAGATTTTGAAATCCATCTTTTAAACACTGAGGACAACTGAAGGGACTCATGCATAACTATTACAGAAGGTGAAAACTTACTGATGCTCAAGAAATCCACACAATGCATTAAGAGACGGGTCATTTTTATGAATTATTTTGTCTTCTGGAGTATATATAAACATCTGTTATGTGAAATAGATTATTCAGGACAGCACTAAATAAAAAATAACATGGAATTTTCATGATCCCTCTTATTTTGTTTCAATTAGTAACATTTTGCACATTCTGCAAGGGGTATGTAAACTTATGATCACAACTCTGTCCATTAGTTTTATAATTTTTCTTTCAAGGTCACCAGAGTGCATTTGTTCTGATTAGTCTTGGGCCGTCATTGACCCTCTGGCAGACATTTTGAGGTCATTAGCTGTATGAGTTGAAGGTGCAGAGGGACAGACGCCACTCACTGGTTTAACACTTTGCAGATTTATGTGGCCTTTAAATCCCTTTGGTCAATCCCACTCACTCACCTTAATCCGACGAGAATTTCCCGTCAAACTGCAAATCTCCTCGTCTCATGTTTCTGCAGCAGAAATGCAGGAGTGTAATGCTGTTGGAAGCCAAAGCCGCAGCCTAATCAAACCTAATTCCAGTTTTTTTATGGAGGAATTAGAGTGTGCTTTAATTTGCTCTTTTTAATGCTTATCTTATATGACTGTAAATGGGTTGTTCTGGTTAATTAAATGAAGGACTGTCATGTGAGGTGTCTTTACTGTGGAGATGTGCTTCGATCGGATATATTTGATTTTAAATAGAATGATAGAATTTGATTTCTGTATATAATTTAGCATAGGTTCTTTCCCTCTATTCTATAAATATATATATTTTTTTTTATTGGCTTTGTTATATCCATAGCGATTTATTAGGAGCCAAGCAGTGAATGTTATGTTGAAATCCCAAGAACTGTTTGGAGGAACTTTGTGAAATTTGGCACATTTATTGCAAAGGGTCTAAACATTAATTGCACCAATTTTAGGATCTCTACTCAAAACCCTCTAGCGCCACCATCAGCCTCAAAAATATGAATCGTAACTTTTAACTCTAGAAAAACCTTTAGAAAATCAATCTGGCAACATAAATCTGCTGATTTTATGGGGTTTAAAGTGCAAATTGTGATTACAGCTACTGTATATATTGCACTTATATTATAATTCTTGGGGAATTTCTTCAGATGAAAAACAGTGTAAAAAGTTGTTTGTTCTCGTCCATTTACAACAGTGACCAGGATTCAGGTCTTCAAATAAATATCTATTGTTTTCTTGTAACAAACTTTCATTGAACAAATATTAAACAGAAAAGTACTGTTGTGGCTCCCAGGAGTCAATCTGGAGAACAAATATAAGTGTCAACAGTAAATGAAGCTAAAGGTTACTTGGGCATTCAGTAAACATCAGAATTGCACAATTGAATGATTAACCAGTTGTATAGTACAGTCTAGTAGTGTTCAGGCTGACCAGTATGTGTGTGCATTCAGTGTTGGTGAGAAGTCTTGTGTACTGTTAGATTGACACCCATTGGTGTGCTTTAACAGTTAGTTAGCCAATGGATAACAGCAGCTTTACAGTTGAACTTGAGGCAACGGTTTAGTCTTAAAGTGGGTCAGTAAAGTAAGCACTCTCACTGACATACATTCAAATATTGAGCTAAACTAAATAAAAAAAAAAAAAAAAAAATCTTTATATATAAAATACTTTGGTTGTAAGGCATATTTTTGTGTAATCCAAGCGAATTAAATGCTATACAAAAAAAAAGCCTTTAAGTTTTTTTTATTTAGAAATTAAATGAACCCCAAAAAATCCATGTTTTTTGTTGCAGTCCTTTTTAATTTCACATGTAAATAACAAAGCAGTCTTGCCAACTACTAGCCAGACAAATATTGTATATTTACTGTGGTATAAATGGTATAGCAGAATCTCTTAACAGCTGATGTTTTTACTTTTAAGCAGTATATACACCATCATATCATTCAGCTTTATGAATTATAGCATCTTTCCCATGTTTTTCTCTTCTAGGACATGGACTTTGTGAAGTATATCATTAACTGCTTCAAAGTGTACTATCCAAAGTTTCTTTGTGAGTATATTCTGTTTTTTAAACCTCCTATTATAGCAGGCTTTCTCAAACTGGGTTGATGAAAAGTTAATTAAAATCAAATTTTAAAAAAGGTGAAACTGTATTATTAACGACATCAGAGAACTGTGAACATGCAAATGTGATGTTGAATTATAGAAATATTAACTTAAAAATCTCAGACTTCCAAGTAAATATTTAAGCCCAAAGGGGTTTGGCTGACAAAACGTTTGGGAATCACTGTATTATAGAAAGGGATTTCACATCTTTGTTGAAACATCTTTGTTTTGTTGTTCAGCCAAAAATGATCATGTACGAGATGCCTCTTGGATCATGAATGGTGAGTTGTGATTGGCTAATGACAATCTGAACAGATCTTTGTAATGATGTCTGGTACAGCAGTTCATTTGTCATAACTTTTTCTTGTGTGTGGCAGCTGAACCTGGAAGATAGTGAAGACGTGGCTGGGCCCCGAAGCCATCAGTAAGCTCAAGTTTGTCACCAAGAGTGACATCCAGATATATTTAAATGAAAAGAGCACCTTCCACCGCACATGGGAGGAACGGTACGTACAAATAAGAGAGTTACTTGTTCTTAATTGAATGTGGCTTGAAGTTTAAATAATAGATGATCAAATATATTTAAATGAAAATGGAATGGAAGTTTAATCATTTGATTTCTGTACATCAGTTAAGGCAGGCTCTTTGCCTTAAAGTGTAAAATTCTATTTTAATGCTTGATTTCTTTGAGCTTTATGTTGCATCATCAACAATATGTGTGGTGTTGAAACCCTAAAAACCTATTTGGAATGAGCATCATGAATTCAGCCATTTATGCAAAGGGTCTGAACATTAGGCTCTCTAGTCTTAGGGTCTCTGCCTAAAAATCCTTAGCACCACCATCAATTCAAAGTATAGCTTTTTGTATGATTGTAAACTACAAAATGGTTGAAAACACCAAGAAACGTATAGAGAAATGGTGTGAAATTTGGCCCACATTTATTGTAAGGGTCGTGAACATTGATTTTACACCAACTTTTGGGTATCTGCCTAAAACCCTCTAGCGCCACCATCAGCTCAAAATAGGACTTTTGTATGATCTTAACTTTTGTGAATCAAGAAACATTAAATCTTGCCTGCCAACATAAACTACTTTCTCTCCCCTCCCCTGAAGACTTAGTATCTAGCATGTGATTTTGATGCTATGGGTTAAAGAGCTTATTCTGCTTACTTGTGCTATATATTTCAAATGTAATTCAAATTTTTGGAAATTACTCCAGTTTGTCCTTCCTCCATTTACAAACTGTGACCATGTCAGATTATCATTTTCAAATAATAAGGTAATGCAGAACAAAAAATAATACATTGCAGGATTGCAAAGATTTGTTAACATTTTTGTTTTTTTGTGACAGGACCAATTCAAATACAGTTATCCGCCTCTCCCGGGACGATGACTTCCAGTCTCCAATCTGTGAAAAACGGTCCAATCGTTCAGCGGAAGATGAGGAGTGACATCAAAGATATCGAATCCGAGTCCAAAGAGACTCTCGAATCCCGTTTCAATTTCTGAGCAATCACTCAAAACCCAAGAAGGTATACCACATTACTTCTTGTTCACACGCTGCGTTCTGTTCTAGATCTACGTTTCCTTGTTCACAAATCCAGGTCACATTTCACCCAAAAATCAAAAAGAAATTATATTTTGCTAAATCTCTTACAACACATTTTGCATACATGTTTCTTGCATCGTGGTAATTAGAATTAGACTGGAAAATGTCTTTACACCCAAGTTTCTAAGGCCTCCAAATCATCAACATGATCAAATCAGACTTAACAGGGTTAATTCTCATGAAAATAGTGCAGAAATACGAATGATCCTGGAAAGACTTCATTTTCCCAATGCAAAATATTATTTTCTCTCTTTTGATTTTGAAATGTGACCCGAACATGTTCTTAACTCCTCTACACCTGTTACTCGGGTAACTGCGCATTCTTGATTTCCAACAATGATTCTTGTCTTACTTTGGAATCAAATGATTGTACTTTTGGACTAATCGCATTTGAGCTTCTGAATCAATATTCATTCTTTGACCGTTGTGATTTGAAATCAAAGCATGCTGATGCTGCACCTCAAAGCTTTGCTGTAAGTGTGACATCACTGAGACTTTTGTACTGAAGCTCCTCTTTCCATGTAATCTCTCTTGCTCTCTTTTGGCCTCTGTATAAGTGATAAGATAAACGTTAACGTCAACATGGTAACGTGAGGTGAATAGAGTTTTCTAGCAAACTTCGCTCATACAGAGCGCTAGACGGACTGGATGATTTGTTCTAGAAGAATGTTCTAACAAACCCCTCATTACAACAAACCCTAGATGATAAACTGCTTTGAATGATAGACAACTCGAGTATTGATTGTGTGTACGGACCCATGTATATTTCTCACTAAAACAGTAGAAAAACAACAGAGTTCGAGAGAAACATTTCTGAATGAGGATGCAAAAGGAATCATTATCATATACCGTAATGCTGATTCACTCGAAGCAGACAGTTTGGACTGATTTACAGAAATGAATCAAATGCCAACACAACTTTTCTACCCGAACTGAAAGGAGAAGACACTATTAAAACTCAATCTGTGTGAAAAAACTTCTTACACGGAAAATTCTAGAATATTAATTGTATTAATGAAATGATCTTATAGGAAATTTAATGCTTAAAATTAAAATCACCACAATATGCATAAAACCTAAAAACCCAGTAAAACAATATTTTTATACTTAAAATAAAAACGGTAAACTGAAATAAAAAATAAAATATATATACAAAAAATCCCATCATTTATTTTTCAGCTAGTTTCAAGGCAACATTTCTCAATTTTTTGTGTAACAATGTAATAAAATAACTACAACTAAAACTGCAATAAAAGAAATCTGTTTGAACACTTTTATACACTTAAAATTTTATGTAAGATTTATTTTGTAACTATTTGTGAAAATTGTTTTAAAGAAATCGTAACATATTTAATTAAATGTGAAATTTTAAGTGCAAAGATTCAAATAGTATTTTTTCTTTGTAAAACATAGTTTTTATTTAAAACTTGTGTTCGATGTATTCATAAAACAAGCAACAATCTTTAATGCTCAAATTAAAACCACCACAATATTCACAACAGGGTTTATTATAGTCAACTACAATCCTAAAAAAAAAAAAAAAAAAATTGTGACTTACAAAATTTTTTTTTATTTTTTATTTTATAATATATATATATATAATAATATAATGTGTGTGTGTGTGTGTGGGTGTGTGTGGTGTGTGGTGTGTCTGTTATTGTTTTTGTGTTTGTTGTTTCATTTCAGCTAGTTCCAAGGCAAACATTTCTCAGTTTTGCATTCATATTTAAAAAATAAAACTAAAAATAACAAAAACAAAAAAAAAATAAAAAAAAAAAAAAACTAAACAAAACAAAAAGCAACAAAAAATAATAAAAATTACACTAAACTCAGCTAAGTTACAAAAACTTTAACTAAAATTTACAATTAAAAATTATTATAGTATCTCAATAATAGTAAAATAACACTCATTAACAATGTTGCTTTAACCAGCATAATCATTGTGAATATTCAGATAGTATTTTCCAGCTCTGCATTAGTTTATTATAGTATTTCTGCTCGATACTGAGAAGATTGGATGATTTAGTCACATGTTCAGTGGTCATCTTGCATCTGTAATCATAACAAGCCTTATCTAGTCTTTCAAGCTGATGCATTGTGCTGTTAAGGGTCATTGTCACTCTCATCCCTGATCTCATCAACTAATCAGGCGTCTCACAGTCTTGTGATCTGGCTGCATTTGTGTTGATTGTGGTTAGATATGCTAATTATGATGATGAACTCATGAACGTCTCATTGTTGGCTCTGATTCATCACGTGACTCTCAAACACTCAGCATGAGCTCCAGGTTCTAGATTGATTTGGCATGAGATGAAGCGCTTGAAGGCTTTCATTTGGGATCCTGGGATCCTTTCCAATGTTCGGTCGCCATCGAGCGCATCGGTCGAGTTGAGTAAAAACCCCATTCGTTCTCCACAGAGCAGCTGATTCAAATCAGAGTTTTTAAATGTGATTCTGGTTGATTTGATTCTTGGTTTTATTGAAGAATCTTCTAAATTCCTGTGGAGGAAATGAACGGGAGAAACTCAAAGTTGCGCTCGGTTTGTCTCGTGCATGTTTTTCTCATGTCCCTTTCTGTCTGTCTTAAAACAAGGACTGGTAAGACATTGTAGAGGTTTCTACATCCTCAAGTGCCTGCTGTTTCCAGAGCCAAACCAGATTCATCCCATGCGTCCATCCCATTTCAACAGCACCGAACGAGACGCTTCATCTAGTTTCCCAGTTTCAGTGGCATTTCATATGATTTTAATGCATATTTGATTGATATTTTTAACAAATCACCGTCTGGTTACGGGGTGTAAATGAAGTCGTTATATTAGCAGATTTATTTGATTATTATCTTTGTGTTGTCATTGTGTCAAACTCCTCTGGGCTCTTACACACTAGAGAATACTGTTGTTGGGAATCCGGTTAACCACGGTTCTTGAGCGTCTGCATTCCTCAAATGTGTTCGGATACACCGTACAAAAATACTGAGTGTTTCCTGCATTGCTACTGAATCAAAATAAGCTGTTTTATCTGAGATTTGAGTCTGGAAGAACCCTCATTTTGACCTGGACAGGATTTTATTTTTCCTGAAAATGCTAGTTAATATTATTTCATCAGACTGAAACTTACTGACTTTGCTCACACAACTCTGCCTAAAACAGTTGATTTTTCCCACCCACAAAAAAGGATCGGCCTACAAATAATTGATTTATAAAACTAAGTTATCACCAAATAATTTTTTTCTCCACACTTTATTTTGATTTTCTCCATCTCAGCAGTTTACCCAAATATTGTATTCAATATTTTTGTCAACTTCAATTCAATTAGCAGAGGTTGTGTGTTTCTTTCTGGAACTTATTGATCGGTGTCCTCGCTGATCTGAACTCATGCTACTCCATTTTTGAGCCAAAATAATCCATAAATAAGCTCAGATTAATACGATTTATAATCAGTCAGTTCTAAAAAGAAATCCAAAACTTCTGCTAATTGAAAGAAAACCAGTTGATAAAAAAAAAAAAGATTGAATCCAGTATTTCATGAGATCACAAAATATTGGAACACAAAATAACTTTTTGTTGTTACTGTTCATATAATGAAAGTGAATGTTGTATAGACCTCAGAGTTCTTCAAAATATGTGTTTAAAGGGGTGGTTGATTGCGATTTCACTGTTTTAACGTTAGTTAGTGTGTAATGTTGCTGTTTGAGCATAAACAAGATCTGCAAAGTTATGAAGCTGAAAGTTCAATGCAAACGGAGAAATCGTCTTTTAAAATTCTGGCAGTTTAATGCCTACAAAAACGGCTGGTAAGGGACTACAACAAGTTACTTCCTGGGTTCATGACATCACAAACCCAGATAAGCCCCGCCCCCGGGGAAAGACAGCAAAGGGGGCGAGGCCATGCTGCGCTGCTTTAGAGAAGAGGAAGAGAAAACATGATCCTCTTCAATAATATCCTCTGCTTCTCAATCGAGCTCAAACTTACAATACAACCGGAGCACATGCCGCTGAGGAGAGGGGCGGGACGTTTAGACACGCACTAGAGGCGGTTTAGCCAATCACAACACACTGGGCTAGCTAAACCAATCAGAGCCCATCAGCTATTTCTGAGGGAGGGGCTTCATAAAAGCAGGAAATGATCAGCGTGTTTCTCAGAGACGGGGCAGAGCAGTGTGGAATAAAGGTAAATTATGTGAAAAATAATGCATTTTTAAAAAGAACGAAGCATTAACACGTTAGACTGCACCCCATAAACACAATCAAGCCTAGGAAAAAAAACAGTCAACTACCCATTTAAAAGAAGAGAAAGTCATACAGGCTTGGAAACAATATGAGGGTGAGTAAAGGACAATTTTAACTTTTGGATGAATGATAATTTTAAGGCTTGAGAGACTATGACAGTGTGTAGTTAAAGATACACAAAGCAAAGATTTGATTTAATGAGTTGTACTTCAGTTCAGAAATACTAAAAGAATAAATATAAGGATGAGTTTGTTTCTTCATCAGATTTGTAGAAATGTAGCATTGCATCAGTGTCTCAGCAATGGATGCTCTGCAGTGAATGGGTGCCGTCAGAATGAGAGTCCAAACAGCTGATAAAAACATCACAATAATCCACAAGTAATCCACAGCACTCCAGTCCATCAGTTAACATCTGGAGAAGACACAAGCTGAAACATATCCAGAATCCATAATAACACTTCCTCCAGTGAAAAAGTGTTCTGGTGTGAATCAGGAGAGAAATCTGCACAGATCAAGCACTGTTTAAACAGATCTAAACAAATATGTGTATGGATTTTGATGAGAGAGACAACAGGAGATGGTCTTTTTCACTGGAGGAAGACTTATTATGGATTATAGACTCAATGTATTTTAGTTAAAAACATCTTAATGCTGGATTTGTTTCAGCTTGTGTCTTCTCCGGATATCAACAAACCTGACTGGAGTGCTGTGGATTACTTGTGGATTATTGTGATGTTTTTATCAGCTGTTTGGACTCTCATTCTGACGGCACCCATTCACTGCTGAGCATACATTGCTGAGACACTGATGCAATGCTACATTTCTCCAAATCTGATGAAGAAACAAACTCATCCTGATCTTGGATGAACTGAGAGTGAGCACATATTCAACTAATTTTCATTTTTAGGTGAACTATTCCTTTAAAGAGCCAGAATTCAACAACCTCATTATTATAAAACACCTATAGACTCTAACTTAAAAAAAAAAAAAACAGCGAATCCATTGATTCCAAGGCAGTAAAGAAGAAATGCTGGGGTTTGCATGACTTTTAACTCTTGCCACAGCAAACACTAAGCAGTGCTTTCAGAAATGCGTCTGGTTTCAGGCGGATCGCACAATCTGAGCTTCTTCTTCTAGTGTGTAGTAGTCCTGAGAATCTAGACCACTGTCATATGATTGCTTTCATCATCAGCATTATGACATTTTGTAACACTCTGAAACTGTGAGTTGCTTATTTAGACCCACTACTGAATGGTTTCAGTTTTGCTCTAACACTCCATCAAAATGAAGTTTTTCCACATTTACATTTCATAAACAAGTTTGATTTTATTATTTTATCATGTGATTTTAAAAAAGAATAACAATGTTATTAACAATGCCGACTGTGATTCATTACTGTATGCTTTCAAAAATGGATATATAATACAATGTAATTTGTTTCCTCACTAATGATCAATTAACTAATGAATAGACACTAATGACTGACTGACATATTGTGAAATGTAATCGTATGTGAAGAACATTTAATGTAATCTGAAAAAGCTGTTTAATTGACATTTTCAATCAAACTCTGAATAAAGTCCAGAACATTTCAAATCGAACCTGCCTCTTTAATTAATGAATGCGTTATAAGGCCGCTTCTGTCAACCTTTTACGACCGATGACGCCGTGACCTTTGACCTTGACCCCTGACCCACATCCTCTCCCTCTTTTTCCAGCACGTGTTCGTTTGCGCCAGACTTTCACTTCAACTTTGTTTCCACTTCTGCAGCACGAGCACAAAGAAAGCGTGTGTTCAGCAGTTCTCCAGTGTGTCTGGGGTTCGCCACTGAATGAAGTGGATAAAAGTTCCTGCGTTGGTTAAAATGGGAAATCACGGCCTGATGATTTCAGTGTTTATTCATGTGTTGTGGGCTCGTGTTCACATTGACTCTTTGTTCTGAGTTTTTTCCCCATTTTTGATCCCATTGGTTGCTGCTAATTTATATAAAGCTGAGGACTGCTTGACTTTGTTGCATTTCAGTCACCATAAAATAGCCGATTCTCATTAAAAATAAACAAAGTCCTGTTGCTTTTTTGGTTTTAATATCTTCAAAAACCCTGTTACAGTTCTTAATTGCAATTTAATTTATCGTACCGGTTGTTAAATCTTTAAATATGTTAGGGTTTTTTTTTGGTTGGTTTTTTTGGTGCTGCAACATTCAAGCCACGTTCTTTCTATGCTGTGTGGTATCAGCTTGAGCATTTGAACTGGTTCATAACCACAGAATGATGCCTCATGTTGTACTTGCCTATTTTTTGCAATCATTTGTCATACAGGTTCTTTAAAATCTCCATTTTTGTGCGGCAACGTTCATACAACGTTCATACAACTTTCTTTCTACTCTGCATTTATAAAATCGTTGATTTTGTAGCATTTAAACAAGTTCGTGAGCACAAAACCAGACCTGATGTTGTGCTCTCCTGTTCATTGCCATTAATATTATCTGAAAATATCTTCTTTTTTGAGCAATGTTTATGCGACGTTCATTCTATACTTTATGGTGTTAGTTTATCAATATTGGAGCAATAAAGCAGGTTCACTAGTTCAATTTTTTATTTTTTTTATCATGCATGTTGTTAATCTTAAAATATGTAAATTTATGTGCAGCATCATTCAGTGTACCCTGCATGTATCAGTTTGCTGATTTTGAACGGGATTGTGAGCACAAAATCAGACCTGATGTCATGTTTATTGCAATTATTTTGTCATACAGGTTATTAATCTTAAAACATGTCCTTTTTTGCAACATTCTTTCTATGCTGCTTGGTATAGGTGTCGATATTGGAGCATTTGAATGGGTTTGTGAGCACAAATCAGACCTGATATCATGCTTTTCCATTGTAATAATGCTGATAGCATCATGATGTCCTGTAACGTGTTTTGCAGGTGAATTTCCTTGAAGACAGTCAGAAGTCTGAAGATCTGGACAGAGGAGAACCTGGACGCCTGAGAGGAGCTAGAAAACCTACCACCACATTCAAGGGCACATTACTGGACATCAGGTGAATCACTGCACTCCTGAAATACAGCCAAGATCTCGTTCAAAAGGCACACACGCTTTTTTCATTCTAAATTGTTTTCAAATATATGCTCCAATATACTAATACACAGTCATTACTCGGTGAACATTTCTGAGTGATGTTGAATCATTGAATCAGAGTTTTGAATTGATTCAGTGAGGCGGACCGTTTGAACAGTTGTTTGAACTGATTCACAGAAATGAATCAAAATTAAATCATCTCTGAACATTAAATGAATTTAACTAGTTTACATTAAATTGTGTTTGTTTATGGGTTAAATACATTGTTTCGGAATTTTATTGTATATGAAACTTAACTAATTTCTGAACCATTCTCATTTCTGTGTATTATATTTGTTATCCGAGAATATATTAAATATCCGTAAGGTTATTAATTCAGTAATATAATTCAGTTATTATTTTTCTATTTTTATTTGGAAAGTTGATTGACATAAAACCAGAACTAAATGGATATTAATGGTATCCCAAAAACACATTCTACAACTATACGGTATAAATATATTACTGGTCAAAATAATGTTTTTGAAAGAAGCCTCAGCAATGCTCACAAATGATCAAAAATACAAAAAAAACATTAAAAATTTTGAAATTATTAGAATGTAAAATTGTAGCAGCGTTGCACTTTAATATGCATAATACAGAGCCAAGATGAAAAGAAAAAATACCATCTAAACTTTTCTAAAGACAGTACGTGTAAAACTGTTTTCTATGTGATTACTCCAGTCTTCAGAAATCATTCTAATATGATGATTTGCTGCTCAAGAAACATTTCTGATTATTATCAATGTTGAAAACAGATGTGCTGCACAATATTTTTGTGGAAACATACATTTTAATTTTCAGGATTCAGAACTGCATTTGTTTGAAATTGAAATCTTTTGTCACATTATAAATGTCTTTACTGTCACTTTTGATCAGTTGCACGGTTTTCAAATAAAATGCAACCTTGTATAGCATTGCACTTTCTGCAAATAAACTTAGAGCATCTCTCTTCTAACTGGCTGTCATGAATGAAGGCTGCACAGTCATTTCCCTGCATGCATTAATTATCATTCAGCGGCACGAAACAAATGCATTCATGCAAAGCTCCTTTTGTTCAGTTTTCTTGCCAAATGTTCAAATCAAAGACCTTCATTCTCCTGCACATGACGGTTAAAACTGATCCTGATGGGTGCGTTGTAATTCCTGATAATGATTGTTCTCTGCAAACGATTGCAATCCCTTCCGGAGCGTTTGAACTTTGCGCAGGTAATGGTTCACGCTGAAAATGAAAGGAAGGAGCCGTGAGATTCGCCTCGGCCTCAGCTTTGATGTTTCTAATGGAGGCTTTTCCCACAATCCACTGGGATCCATGACTGAAATGACTGGATTGTGACAGATGGATGCTATTTTAGGCTGACTGTGGTTCATGCAGCACATGATTCATGTTAAATAAATATACAATAACAATACATGTGCCTATTAGTAGGCATGTAATGATTTACTCAACTCACGATTCCATTCACGATTTTAGAGATTTAAGACAAATTATAAATTAAATGTGTTCTTTTATTACTGCTTGGACAAAATGCTGCACGTTTCTTTGTGAAATTGAAATATAACACTATAATATACTAATATAACACTTCCATATCATTGCTCTTTTGTTGGTTTTGATTGCTTCTGTTGTCATCATTTGTAAGCCGCTTTGGATAAAAGCATCTGCTAAATGACAAAATTTAAATAAATAACAAAACTAAATTTGAATTTTAAAACTAATAAAATAAAAGAAATATTACATAAAACTTTAACTGCCTTGGCAGCTAACCGAAATAATTAATAAAGTAAAAAAACTGAAATTACCTACTGTAAATAAAAACTAAAATGGAAATAAAGATAAATTAGAGTGAATAAAAATAAAAATTCTTTGCTTTTTGTAAGCATGCACAAAAAAAAATAAAAAAAAATACAAAAAGTTAAATGCTAATTTAATTGAAATGCTAAATGCTAAATGCTAACGCTAACAAATGAGACCTTTAAAGTGTTACAAAAATATAATTATGATTTTTGTTTTCAGTTAAAAAAAAACATGCATTGTAAACTAGATTTTTACTGCATTTTATTTCTAATGCAAGGCATTTTGAATCTACTTTATTATGAAGTGATTTGATTTAAAATGACGAATCCTGTATTTCAGAGCCAATGTATAAATATGGAGATGATATTTTTTAGCTCTATCTCCCGTGTGCACACACATTGATGTTTAGAGTCACAGGATCTGATGCAGAGTGCTGGGCTCAGCAGTTTTCTGTTGAGTGAACGTGACTCAGTGATATTTCAGGAATGCAGTAATCCTGTAACGATTAACCGCGAGTCTGTGTTGTGTTTCAGTCCATCAGAAGAGCTCCGATTCGGTGCTAAAGAATCAGAGAGGAAGTGTTTGATCATCCTCAACAACGTCACCAAAAACCACGTGGCCTTTAAAACCACATCTACGTCAGCAGATCACTCGAGCTGAATAAAGCTGCAGTCTATGACTTGAATGAAACACTTTAGAACTAAAAGAACATCAGATATTCAATCTCATCTGCAGGTGTCTCTGATATAATTTAATTTGTTTTTTTGGTGTTTGCCAAGTCCTAATGTATAAGTCCTATGAAAGTAGATCTATTTTGTCCCAAATTCTGTAGTATTTTTTTTCCCCCCAATTTTTTTTTTTTTTTTTTTACATTTTTGTTTTTCTGGATTGTTTTTTTTTTTTTTTTTAATTACAATCCATTTTTCTGGATTTTATTTAGTTTTTGTATTTTTATTTTTTTTGTCCTAGATTTATTTCTTCCTCTGAATTTGTTAAATAAATGTTTAGTAATCTAAAAGTTTCTGATTAATTGAAATCATGAAACACGTACCATTATTAAAAGTTTAACAAAACATATATTGTTAGGGCCATATGAAATTGGATTTATTTTTCTCACATTCTTCTCTTCTTTTAGTTTGGCGGGTTGTAGTGAAGTCCTTTGAGCTTCTTACAGCTCTACTTTTATTGAAGAGAAAGTTTATTCACCAAAATTCCATGTTATTCTGTAAATTCCATTTTTAAGACTGGATTCTGCTTCCATGTGTTTAGTCTTAAATCTCACTCCAAATGGGCTGTAATGCCGGGAGCTGGTGTGGTCTGATCATGTTTTGTGTGTTCAGGTCCGGACGACGGCTCCAGAGAAGTACCGCGTGAAGCCCAGTAACAGCAGCTGTGAGCCCGGGGCCAGCGTGGACATCGTGGTTTCACTTCATGGAGGTAAAGAGCAGGAGATCTCACTTACTACAAATATTTGAAAAGTTTGTCTGTTTACACGTCATGTGACCATTAGGTTTCTTCGATAGACTTTTAGTTATTTTATTTGACATCCAGGTGTATGCCGTGCCTCTGAGCTTTCTTATTCATTTTGTTAATAAACGTTCTACGTTTTTTATTTGTTTGGTTTCACAGAGTTTGCTGATTTTCAGTTTTGTATACCTTTGTGTATCCTAAGTAATTTGTTATTTTATATTAGGCGTATAGCATGGTGTATTCTTATTCGTTTTAATACAACATCAAACTCACAATACTTTTATTTTGTTGAATTGAATCGACGCAGAATTGCCGCTTATTTGAAAGTAAAATGTGCACGGAGCTATTTAAGAGTGAAGGAAAGAGATGAAACGAGGGCACATGCAAACAAACTTCCCCCACAAATATATATACAGTGCCCTCCAGAAGTATTGGAACAGTAAAGACAAAATTGTTCTGTTTGCTGTGGAGTAATGAAATCTGTAAATATTGATTAAAAGATGAATATGAGACAAAACTACAGAATGTCAGATTTTATTATTGGGTGATTCAACACAAAGATGTTTTAACAGCTAAGAAGATCAGCACTTTTAGAGTTTCATCTCTCTATCTGATGTGAGCATAAGTATTGGAAGAGTTGCCTCACAGGTCTGTCTAAAGTGTTCAGCTGTGTCCTGTTGCATTAATTATTCAGATATTAAAAGCAGGAAAGGGAAATGTGTCTTATCAGTTATATCCATTGCTTCTGCATTCTAAGTCTTGCATTCGATGATGACACACACAAACCAGGATGAAGACGAGGAAGCCGACTTTGAGAGAAAAGCAAGCAATTTGGATGCTGAAAGAAAAGAGGAAGCCAGTAAGATCTATAATAAAAAGAAAGGACATGGAGAAATCAAGAGTTTGGAAACCAGCTGAAGAGGAGACTAACAGTTGCAACAGTTGGAATTGGCTGCATTAAAGGCTGGGGAAAGCATTTCAAAGCATAAGACCAAGAGTCTGGTGATGTCTATGGGTTGCAGACTCACTGCTCTGATTGCACACAAGGGATCTGCAACTAAATATTAGCTTTTAATCTTTTACATCTGCCTTAAATTCAACTGTTCCAATACTTATGCTCACATCAAATAGTGGGATGAACTCTGAAAGTGCTGATCTTCTTAGCTGGTAAAACATGTATGTGTTGAAACCGCTAATAATAAAATGTGACAATTTGTAGTTTTGTCTCATATTCATCTTTTTATCATATTTACAGATTTCTTGACTCCACAGCAAACAGAGCAATATTCTCTTTACTGTTCCAATACTTATGAAGGGCACTGTATATATATATATATATATATATATATTTGGGCTGTCAGTCGATTACATTTTCTTTATCTAATTAATTACATGATGTGTCGATAAATTAATCACAAATTAAATTTTACTGTGAAAATACCCCCAAAACATTATTTTAAAGCTTTCTTTGTGTTAAATGAGAAAGTATCATGTTAGACATTACAATTTGTAGCTTTAGAAAGAAAGATTTTATTAAAAAAAATGTATTACAGAAATGTTTAGGCTACAATGGCCCAACATAAACTATGGAACATAGAAGATAATTTGAAAAAGTTTTTTTTTTTCGTTCATGCAATGGAAAACAGCTTTGTTACCAACAGTTTTCAAAATACCTTCCTTTATGTTCCACAAAAGAAAGTAAAGTTTTCACATTTCTTTTTAATGAAATAATACTCTAAATAATGAACTTAAACTGCCAGCAGGTGGTGTTAAATGTCTTTGAGTCTTTTATTCATTTGATTTGTTCAAAACGTGGATTCATTCAGAAACTAAACACCTCTGTGTTGCTCACAGCTGCTTTCTGCTTTATAGGTAATACTTTTGTTGTCATAAACAGACAATATTGTGTTTAAAATATCTCTCGCTGCTTGTGTGATATCACTGATCATGAGATACAATTTGTTTTTTTTTAAGGGTTTGTGAATCCCTGCATTTTGGCATGTATTATATGTGTGTGTGTGTGTGTGTGTGGTAGGGTTCCAGGCGTCTCCTCAGGACAGGTTTCTGGTGATGGCAGCAGAGATGGAGAGCAGCGCCGGAGCCGGTGTCTCAGAGCTCGCTCTCTTCTGGAAGGAGGTTTCTAAAGCCAAAGTCATGGAGCACAGGTGACGTCTGTCACACACCCGCTGCATTCTGGGAACACCGGCTCTCGCTCACGAATACAGCGCAAAATCTGCACATGAACGTTCACAAACAAATCCTGATTCATCTATGTCTTTCGTACAAAACAATTATTGTGGGTTTCCAAAACAATGTAGGAAACACTGAAACAAAACAAAAAAATCACAGTCTGGGTGTATAGTTTGATATTTATTCACTGTGGCGCTCATTAAATAATTAATTAACATTATGAGGTTAACAAATGCATGCACACGTATAAATACAAATAATTAGAGCTGCACAATTTGGGAGAAAAAAATCTAATAGCAATTGTTCTAATAATGCGGTAAAAAAATGAATTCCAGGTTTGCTGTGATTGTTTGTAAGGCTGCACAATTTGGTCAAAATTTTGTGATTATATATCAATATGGCTATAAAATAATAATAATAATACCAATTAATAAATAAATAAAATAAAAAAACAATAAAAAAAAAAAAAAAAATAAAAAAAAAATAAAAAAAAAAAAAAAATAAATTATTAATAATAACAACAACTATTATTATTATTAAATATATAAAAATTACAAAAGAAAACAAATTAAATATTCTGGGTATAATTTAACTATAAAATAAAATATTTAAAGAAAAATGTAAGAACCACATTATTAGTGAATTATTCATATTTATTATTCATTAAATAAAAATATGAATTACAAAAATATTACTGTTATTTTACTGTAAAATATGATTTAGGATGTAGGAATAATATAATGATAATAACCACTTTATTAAATTAATACTCATTATTAAATAAAAATAATTACAAAACAAGAAGTATTACTTCAATGTAAAATAAGTTTAAGAAGAGTTTTTTTTTTCCATTATAACTGTAAAGTTATACCTCAAATATTTGTCTTTATTTTTTAATTTTCATGTGAAGCCACTGAATTGTATTTTGACAGAAGCCACATGGAGGATTGTTGATAATGGCTTCATAAGTAAAATGTAGATGAAAGTTCCCTGAATAACGAGCCGCTCGTGTGTAAATGAACACAGTGCTGCGCTTCACTCCGAGACGATTTCTTCCACAAACACAGCTGAGAAACAAACGGATCACAAGCGAAGACTCTGAGAGGTGAAAGAAGACTGACTGTCAGAGCGTTTGAGAGGAGATCGAGCTGCTATTATCTGACACTAATCAGCCATTGTTTCCTCAGGCTGCGCTGTCACCTCCTCGAGAGCCCAAAGTCTATTCTGAGCAACTTGTCTGAGAGTCCGTCAGCGACAAGCAACGAGCATCAGGACCTGCAGAGCACGGTGAGACACAGACATGGGTTGAGTTTGGAGATTCAAGAGGACTGCTTGACTGCTGTTTCAGACCAGCAGAGAGAAGACATTCAATGCATTTTTAAGTGTTTATTTTATTGCACTTTATGAACATTGGATAAAGCCAGGTTCAAAATTTGATTAAAAAAAAAAAAAAAAAAAAAAAAATTGGATTAGATTGGATTTCAAAATTACATATAAAATACCTAATCATATCACTCAAATAAATTAAATAAAAAAATTCTAAAATAACTGAAATAAAAAAATGAATTTATTTATACTCACAATTAAATTAGAAAATTCAGATTTTTTTTTTCTTTAAATTGCAGGTTTATATTTTAAAATTCTGGCTTTTTTTACTCACAATTAAATTACAGCAAAATAAACCATTAGAAAAAAAAAAAAAAAACGTTGTTTCTGATAAAAAATTGTGATTCCAGATGTTAAAAAGTAATATAATGATGATAATAATAATAAGTAAATAAAAACAAAAATTACTATTATAACATAATTTATTTTTAATTACATAATGTTTTATGTATTTTATATTATTAAATTATTAACTAAAATTAAATTTAATAAAAATGTAAAAAAAAAAAAAAAAAAATTAATTAAAAAAAATAAGAAACTGTTATATTTCATTGTAAAAAAAAAAAAAAGAGAGAGAATTGTAAAGTTATTATAATGCACTTTATCTATTTGCATCTGTAGATTTGTTACAATACATATCTTTAAAAGCTATTTTCTCAAAATGAGTTTCTTTCTCCACTTCAGCAGCACTTACACACACCAACCTTTACAGTTTTATTCAATATATACTGAAGATTTTTTTAGACACACCGTTTTACAAGTTATATATATATATATATATTTTTTTTTTTTTTGTTTGTTTTTTTATATATATATATATATATATATATATTTTTTTTTTTTGTTTGTTTTTTTATTTTTTTTTTTTTTTTGTTACTATGCTGTTACATTCATGGGCCACACAAAATTAAAAATAAAAATCTAAAAAAGGTAACCGATTATTTATAATCTCACACATTCTGGCCTTTTTTACTTGCAATTCTGAGAAAGAAAAGTCTCAACTGTGAGATATAAACTCATAGTTGTGAGGAAAAACAAGCCAGAGTTGAGATTAAAAAAAAAAGAATTTTGAACCTGGCTGTATGAAATGCCTTCAGAGTTTATCTTCTGGAAATGCATTGCAAAATAAGTGCATATTTAATTGTAAATCAGCCTCATTTGCATATTTAAAATAAAATTTCTGTAAATACAAAATGTTACTGTTAGTTCTACCCTGGGTTCACATACAAGTTTAAGCCTAGTCCCAGACTAAAATGTGATTCTGAGCTGTTTCAACTGAAAGAAACTTCCACTGACTGATCTTAAAATATATCAGTGCCTTTGTTTCATCTCAAGATGCACACCAGTAATGTGTTTTAAGGCATGTTTATAAAAATGACTTAAATGTCCTAATTGATCTATGTCCTAATCCTGGCTTAGTCTAAGCCCTGTCTGTGAAAGCAGGCCTTGATGCACTGTGATTAATCTCAGCCCTGAATTCATCTGATTGTGTATGATTGAATCTTCTCAGCTGATGCGTGTGCTGGCCACTAACTCTCGTCTGGAGCGAAAACTTGGACTCGTGTGTGTGTACGCAAGAAGGTCCTGGCTGGCTCATGGTGTCGTTTCTGTTTTGGCCCTCCACTACCTACTCGCTCTGGACCTCATGAAGCTCATCAGACTGGTCAAACACAGAGTACATTATTTCACACAGCCGTCCAACCACACGCTGAATCATGGGGTCTATCACAAGACACCACGCAGTAATTTAGAAGATTGTGTCGAGGTTCTTATGATCATGCAAATGTAATTAACTCACTCTATTTTAATATTATATATAGTATTTTACTAAAAAAAAAAAAATAAGTGGTGAGCTGTTGTGAACAATAAAAAATTACACTTTTGCTATGCATCACTGTGTGCTTTTTTATTGCAAATGACTGAATCTCCCTTTAGCGTGATCTGTTTAGTACAAAAACTAATTAGTTAACGAGTTTGGAATAAATTGAAAAGCATGTTTATTACCTTACTTGAGGTAAAAATCATTGTTATTAAACATTAAATATGTTGTGATTAATCGATTCAACATCATCTGAGATCAGGATGAGTTTGTTTCTTCATCAGATCTGGAGAAATGTAGGATTGCCTCAGTGTCTCATCCAATGCATCCTCAGTGAATGGTGCCGGCAGAATGAGATCCAAACAGCTGATTAAAACTCACATAATCCCAAAGTAATCCACAGCCTCCAGTCCATCAGTTCACTCTGGAGAAGGACACAAGCTGAAACACATCCACATTAAGATGTTTTATCAGCTGTTTGGACTCTCATGTCTGACGGCACCCATTCACTGCAGAGCATCCATTGATGAGACCCTGATCAATGCTACTTTCTCCAAATCTGATGAAACCAAACTCTCCTGATCTTTGATGAACAGAGAGGTAGCACAAATGCGCAAAGTTCATTTTTTGGGTGACTTGCCTTTAATTGTTTTTTATATTTTTGTGTTGCACGTGGATTGTGTTTCATTATGGAACTGATGAATCTCGTGTGGAGCTGGAATTAGGAATATTGTCATGATATAACAAGCTCGTCACACGTTGAGTTAGATGATGGAAGACGGGATCACAAATGTGCTCTAACACACATCAATGTTCACTAATCACCACGTGATGACTCCTCGAGCACAACGGATAAAGATAGATCAACATGGTAGCCAACCAAAAGACCCGCGTCGAAATCAGTGTTTTAGGATTCACAACGGCTGAAGTAACTTGCCATCACGAGATGAACACGACAAATAGTGGATTGACTTTATTATTTCATTGATTTAATTACTTTGATCAAAACTATTACAAAAATTCAAACTCTTTTGTATTAACCGTCGACGGGATTCTCTCATTAGCAACATCTTTTAATTCTTAAAATGTGCCATTTAATGAGGAGAACTGGCTCATTATAACAAAAAAAAATGACAGAATAAACTGAAGCTTTGGACTGTAGCTACAGAAACATCGTTTATGACGATTATAGTTTTTATTTTTTATTTTTGTTTTGGTTTTCATTCTAACTTGATTTAAGAACTTACCTGTTGTTTGTGTTCATTTTTATTAGTTTTCATGTTATTTAAAATAAAGTATTTCAACCTTTTTTAATTTTTATTTATTTAGTAAAATCAAGTTAAACTAAAGGAAAATTAGAAATGTTGCCTTGGTAACCAACTGAAAAAAAAAACATTGTTTCAGTTAAAGTTTTCTTTTAAAGTATAAACATACAATGCAATCAAATTATTTTAAATTTAGACAGTATTTAAATATTAAGGTTGTTTGCGGTTCAACATTTAACAAAATATAAACTTGTTTCCTAGAACATCACAATTTTGCTGTAATTAATGATTTTTTTAAATAAATTTTTGTCTACCAACCTTATCCTTTATTGAAATACCAATTTCTCAATATACAAAATAAATAAAATAAAGCAAAAAACCACTTAAAAAAAACCTAAAAAAATCCACAAATGAACTATTTATTTAACCATAATTTATAACTTAAATTAAAAGTAAATCTACAGTAGATCACAGCTAGAAACCCAATTACTTGATTAATTGGAACACAGATGAGCTATTTGAATTATTTTTTCCTATCATCAGTTTTTATGAAACTTAAACTTCATAATAAAGAGACATAAGGCTGAAAGAATAATTATTGTGAATGTGTGTATTGATATATTGGCAGATCTCTGTAGTGACCAATCAGAAGCAGACGCGCTGTGTTTGAATAATTAATACTTCATTAGATCACTGGAGATGATGATTACAGGATGAGACGCTTCTGACCCACCAGATCAACCTCACACACACACACACACACTACACACACACACACACACACACCACACACCACTGAAACCCACAGATACGTCAACCTCACACCAACACACACAATCACACACACACTGAACCCCCAGATCAACCTCAGACACACCCCCCACACCACACACACACTCTGAACCCCACAGAGTCAACCACACACACACCCACACACACACCCACACACTTGAACCCACAGATCAACCTCCAACACACACCCACACACACTCTGTAACCCACACGATCAACCCACACAAACAACACCCCACACACACACACCACACACAACACTGCCACCCACAGTATCACACCTCAGACACACACATCAGCACCACAACACTCTGAACCCACAGATCAACCACACACCACACACACACACACACCCATAACACTGAACCACCAGAATCAACCTCAAACACACACCCACCCACACACTTTGACCCCCACAGCACTCCCCTCACACCACACACCAGCAGCCACACACACACACAGAACCCACCGATCAAACCACCTCACACCACACACACACACCATACAGAACCCACCCGATCAACCAACCCGCACACCCACACACAGCACACACACACACACACACCACACAGACACACCCACGCACACACACGCACACACACGCTACTTGAACCCACAGGATCAAAGCCTCACGACACACACACACACACACCACACATGAACCCACAGCTCAACCTCAGCCACACCACACACACCAAACACACACCCCACACACCAACACACAACACTGAACCCCACAGAATCTATACCACACACTCAACCACAC
Source organism: Cyprinus carpio (assembly GCF_018340385.1). NCBI lineage: Eukaryota > Metazoa > Chordata > Actinopteri > Cypriniformes > Cyprinidae > Cyprinus > Cyprinus carpio. The sequence goes on along the minus strand of NC_056605.1, from coordinate 33,195,289 downwards.
CACCCCACACAACACACACAACGTGAACCTCACATGATCCAACTCCAACAGCACTTTCATCACACACCTGACCCCAACAGATCAACCTCAGACACACTTCACACAGCACACACACACCCACACACGTTCCCTGAACCCACAGATCAGCAGCACACCACACAATCCACACACACACACACAACCCACACATTGAAACCCACAGGATCAACAACACACAAACACACACAAACACAATGAACCCCACAGAGTCAGACCTTCAAACACACAAACACACATTTCACACACTGAACCCACAGAAGGCACGATTCAAAAAACACATCACCACAACACACACCAACTGAACCCACAGATCAACCTCAGACACACACACAACACCACACAGACACACAACCACACCACAACCGAACCAAGGAATCAACCTCAAACACCAAACACAAACCCACCACACACTGAACCCACAGATCACCTCGAAACAAACACACACACAACACACACAAACCACAACACACCTCCTCCTCTCTCGAACAACACAGATCAACCTCATACTACATTTTTCCACACACAAATCACACCACACACAACCCACACTCATGAACCCACAGAACGAACATGGAAAAAGGAAAAACAAAAACACAAACACTGAACCACAACACACAACCCTCAACACGAAAAAACCAAAGGAGCCAAACACACCCGCACACGGGACACCCATACCACCACGACCCCCCCCACCAAAACAAAACAACCGCAAACACTGAGCCTCCCCCCCACACCTTGCAATCGTATACTCACACCCACACCCCCCGCACACCTGACACACTTTGGTGGTGGGCCAACACACACATACTGGCACCCACCCACACAAAGCGTCTACCCACACCCCCCCAATCAACCTCAGACACCACTAGAACAAACAACCCCAGCCCCCCCTCCCCACCAACAACAACTCACCACCACTTGGGGCGACGGCGGGACACAAGGACACAATAAACACACAAAGACACACACCCACACCAGGGACCGAACAGATAAACTTCGGGCCCAAACACACCACCCCCACCCCCCAAAAAACAAACCCAAAAGTAGACAACCACCAACCCCCTTGACATTCCCACCCAGACCCGGGACCAACACCCCAAAACAACACCAACCTGAACCCAAACATCAACCTCATGAACCCTAACCCCCACACTCCCACACACCCACAAAAACACCACACAACACTGAACTCTGGATCAGACCTCAACACACACACACACACACACACACACACACACACACACACACACCCACACACTCGCACACACACACACACGCTGAACCCACAGATACCTCAAGAACATCACCAACACACCCACACAACACACAAACAACACACACACACCCCCCCACACACACACACACTCTGAACCCACAGATCAACCGCAAACCACCCCACACACACAACACACCACACACACACACAACACCACACACCCACACACACACACTCTGAACCCACAGATAAACCTCAAACACGCACACCACACACCCACACCAACACAAACAACACACACGACACAACACACACACACACCCACACCCCACAACACACAAACTGAACCCACAATCACCTCAAACACACACACACAGCACACACACACACACACACACACTGAACCCACAGATCACCTCAAGCACACACACACACACACACACACACAGCTACTCTGAACCACAGATAAACCTCAAACTTTTACACACACACACACACACACACACACACACACACACACACACTCAGCCCCAGATCGGCCTCCAAACACACACACAGCACCCACACCCTCTGAACCCACAGATCAACCTCAAACACACACACACACACACACACACACACACACACACACACACACACACACACACACACACACACTGAACCCACAGATCAACCTCAAACACACACACACACACACACACACACACACACACACACACACACACACACACACACACACACACACACACACACACACACTGAACCCACAGATACGGCCTCAAGCACACACACACACACACACACACACACACACACACACACACACTGAACCCACAGATCAACAACACACACACACACACACACACACAAAAACACACACACACACAATTTTTATATGTTAGGTTTATTTTTAGTAATTATAGTACATCAAGTGAAATTTTGCCTTAGAAACTAGTCCAAAGTTATATATGTTTATTTTATTTGAAGTTATGATTATTTTCTTACTATAATATCACTGCGGAGAATAAATGCAATCAGGATTTCAGAAATATCAGATTGATAATAACCCTGATTTCTTTGGGATCTAGCGTGCTTCTGTAATATGAAAGGAGCATGATGTGATGAGTGTCAGAGATTAGATCAGGTAATGTTGTGTCCACACTGACACCTGCTGCTGCAGAGGGAGCATCACACACAAGATTCAGCATCAAACACACTTCGGTGTTCAGCAGTGCAAACGCGTGACGTTTTTAAACTACTTTAATATTGTCATATTATGCTAAAAGAAACGATTTATACTTTCAAACATAAAAAAAATAGAAATTTTGTGATCAATTAAACAAACTAATTATTTAAACAAAACAACAACATCAAAAATTCACAAATGTAAACATTGTAATATGTGACCCTGGAGCACAAAAGCAGTCTTAAGTCTCTGGGGTATATTTGTAGAAATAGCCAAAAATACATTGTATGAGTCAAAATGATTGATTTTTCTTTTATGCCAAAAATCATCAGGGTATTAAGTAAAAAGATCATGTTCCATGCAGAAGATATTTTGTAAATTTCCTACTGTAATATATAATTCAAGCCTCATTTTTTGATTTAGTAATATACATTGCTAAGAATTCATTTGGACAACTTTAAAGATGATTTTCTCAATATTTAGATTTTTCTGCACCCTCAGATTCCAGATTTTCAAATAGTTGTATCTCAGCCAAATATTGTCCTCCTAACAAACCATACATCAATGGAAAGATTATTTATTAGCTTACAGATGATGCATAAATATATATATTTTTAAAAAATTGACCATTATGACTGGTTTTGTGCTCCAGGGACACATATACTATAATAATCCAACAATCAACAAATTTTACACTGAAACAAGGATCCTAGCAATGGCACATAAAATATAGTTAACGAAAACCAATGAATGTTACTTGAAATAAATATGAACTATCCGTCATGATAACACATTTCCCACACTTAACCCCTGAACTTTTATTATCTGGTCAAACTGAGTAACATCACTGACAAACACTCAGATACACCACATACACACTCATGAGGACTCTGAACAGAGAGAAAACCTCACATGTAGATGAGCAGAAGTGGATGAGGAAACAGGAAGTGGAAGAGCTGAGAGGAACTACTTCCTGTAGGATCAGTGTCACACATGGGCTGAACGATTCACATCTGTACAGACAGAAACACTCAACATCTGAGACTGGATACACACACTTTTGCTTTTATTTGATCAAAATTACAGTTAGAGTTGTGAAATATTATAGTTTAAGATATCTGATTTCTATATCTGTCATGATTTCTGTGATGCGCCAGCTGAATTTTGCAGCATCACTTACTCCAGTCTTCCGTGTCACCTGATCTTCAGAAATCACTCTAATATGATGATTTGCTGCTCAAGAGAAACATTTCTGTTCATTATCAATGTTGAAAACAGGGTGCTGATGAATATGATTGTTGAAACTGTGATGCCACTTTATTTTTTCAGGAGTATGTGTTGAAAAAAAAGTTTCTAAAGAACAGCATTTATTTGAAACAGCAAATCTTTGTTACATAATGTCTGAGTCAGTTTAATGCAGCCTGATGAATATATAGATGGTTAAGTTAGTTGTTTTTACTCGCTGTGTTTGTGTTTGATCAGGATGCAGATGGACAACTCTTGTGTGCAAATCTGGTTACGATTGGGCTGAAGGAACAAGCCAAACCAAGCTGTGTTTCTCCTCAGAGGACTAAAGCTGCTGGATCAGCAGGCCGCTGGAAAGGCACGGAGCGCTCTTCCTCCTTTATTTGTATGTATAATAAAAAATACGGAAATTTAAAAAAATAATGTTAAAAAAGAATAATAAATCTATTTATTGTTTCTATAGTTATTCAATTTTTATAAATAAAGCTGCTTTGCAATTTTTTTAATTTTCAAATCAGTTTGTTTCTTTGATATTATATTATAATATAATAATTTTCCGTAAAGCTGCTTTGCAACGATTTGTATCATTAAAAAAAGCGCTATACAAATAACCTGAATTGTATATATTATGTTATTAAATAAAATATACAATCTATTGTACCTGGGTTCATTTGAAAAATAGTTGACTACGTTTTGCTGAAATTTGTCTTTTTTCTGGGGATGCCCTGCAGCCTCTGGCATTGTTCTGAGCATCAGCCTGCTTACACACACACACACACACACACACACAACACACACACACACACACACAGCTCTCTCTCTCTCTCTCTCTACCACAACAAAACGCCACACTGCAGGGCACACACACACACACAAAACACAAACAACACACACTACACAACACACACACACAACAACTCGCGGATGCTCTCTCCCCCTCTATCGCCCACACACACACACAATCTTTCTCTCTCACCCCTCTCTACTCCACACACACAAGCTTAGCAAACACACACACACACACACTCTTATCTCTCTCATCTCTCCACACTCATCGAGCTCTCTCTCCCACACACACACACACACTCTCTCTCTCTCTCCACCTCTCTCTCGTTTCACACATACACACACAAAAAAAAACAAAACAAAACAAACCCCCCCCCCCCCACCACAAAAAAAAAAAAACACACACACACACACACACACAAAACTCTCTCTCTCCCTCTCTCTCTCTCTCTCTCTCTCCCCACACACACACGCATACACACTTTTCTCTGCTACACCAGCACACATTCACTCATACTCTCTCTCTCTCTCTCTCACGCACATACCCACACATGCACGCATGCATGAGCACACACACACACATCACAAGAGTTTTCTGGGCTCTGTTTCTTGTTCTCCAGATTAACCCGAAGCACATGATGCTGGAGCTCGTGATTCACTCGCAGCTCAGAGTCATGAAAGAATTTCTCTCTTCTTTCCTTCTCCTTCTGTTCTCCTCCAGAGCTCCATCATGGCCTCTCCGCGTCTGGAGACCTTCTGCTGCCCAAACCGCGACCCGGCCACCGAGTTCATCACCGGCTTCCAGCCACCGCAGTTCTTCAGCGTGATGTTCTGCTCCTGCGAGCGCCCGCCTGAGCACAAATCTTCACCGGCCTCCAGCGCTGCCCAAACACCGGCCCCTTCAGGCCACGGAAGCTCCGCACAAAGCCTGCCTCACTCGCCTCGGATCCTCTTCATCATCAGCGTCTACACGACCCTACACAGCCTGCCGCAGGTAAACACACACACACACACACACACACACACTACACACACACACACACACACACACACACTACACACAAACACACATGCACTACAGACAAACACACACACACAGCATCTGGGTCAATGCACTGCTGCATAAGATCAGTATAGACGTCCCAACTTTGTGCTAGATTTTTAATGTGCTCTATCCAGAAAAGATGTGTCTAAATGTAGGATTTTGAAGTTGATTTGCATCAATGAATTCATTATTTCAATGTTCATAGCCTAGTTTTTTTCCTACGATTGCTGGCTTACACAGTTCATGACACAAGTCACCATTATTCTCACAACTACGAAACACGATCTCAAAACTACACACCAAACTCATGCAACATCCAGACTTCCAGCTCAGGGATGGCAGACAATTTTAGTCAAAAACACACTTCTTTTGTCAGATAATCTCTGGCCTCAGATGACACACAAAGCTGTCAAATACACAGAGAACACTAGTGAGATCACTTCTAAACACTCTTACACTGTGATAAGTGTCAAGTGTTTTCATCAGAGAACAGCTGTTTGTGTTTGAGGAGACCGGACTGATCTGTGCTGTTTGTCCAGGAATGGTGGTGCCTCCGATAAAGCGTCTGGCTGGGAATTTCTCCCGAGATCTGGTCAGCTTAGGCTCTCCGCTCGGGACTGCTCTGGCGTCTGGCACTTGAGTGGTTTTGTGATCCGGCAGCACTTGGTTGAGAAAACAACATCACAGCAGTCTCACTCACAGCACACCACTCAAAAGGCACTTATTCATTGGTACCTAAACACATTTTTTCTTGGGCTATTTACCATGCAATACTGACAAAAATTAAAAGAATAATTCCTTAATATGTCTAAATGTATAATAGGTTGTATCTTAACATTATGCATTTAAAAAAAAAAAATAAAAAAAACTAATTTTGCCCTTTATTTAAATAATAAAATCAATATCCCATCTAAACAACTAAATTACTTATCTCACAAAAACACAAAAAAATATTTAAAATATGCTTTAAAATGAAAGATTATTCATACTATAAGGAACCTGAAGGAACACTCTCATATAACAGAAACTTACCTATCAACAGCACACAAGCAAACTTTATGAATATATTATTTACCATACAATATTCTATATATATTCATATATTTTCTTCCAAAATGAAAATTTTATAAATGCTACGAAAAAAATTAAATAGTACTATCCACATAGGGTAAAGCAGATTTCATTTTAAGCTTCCCATACCTAAATCCATTAAGACCATCAACGCATTTTTTGCATCGTTAGGCTCACAAATTCACCCCCTCCTATTATCCTTTTTTTGCATTTGGTTTTTGAAAATCATGGCATTTTTCACAATTTTTTAAAAATCAGCAAAAAAGAACTATTTTTAAGTGTTTAAACCTAACACTCCTTTGCCCATTTACATAAAAGTCATGCCTTCTCGGGTCACCCCTTGTAGACTTCTTTACTTTTTTTTATCAAATCGTTGTATTTGGACTAGGCAGGTAAATTCAACTCCCCCTTCAAAATATGTATCTTTTTCCAAAATTTAAAGAATTTTGAGAACACACTAGTATGTCGTATTAGGCTACATTAACTTTATCAATGTCTGTTAGTATTTATTTATTTTATATGGAAATAAAAGGCAGTATGCTTTAGTCTTCACTCTCTCTATATAAATATTATTATGTTTTAATATAATATTGTAGTGTTTTGTCAACTGTTAATATGAATTTACGATATAAATATAATAATGTACAATGAAAAATATAAATATACAGTTTTACTTTTACATACAAGTTATTAAGCATTTAAGTTCACAAATGAAAGTTTTATAATTATCAAATCATTGTTTATTACAGTGGAAACAAAACCTTAAAAATATCTGAATTTATTATTATTATTGTTTTCATTACAATTTATCATAATTTGTAAAAATCAGAAAAATTAAATTTTATTTTCAAAAATTCACAGATTTGCCAATTTAAATTCTAATCTTTAAGAATATGCCATCTTTAGGAAGAAGCCTAATGCGCATATGTGAGCCACAAAAAAAAAAAAAAGCACAAAACCAGTCACAAAGGGTCTAGGGGTCGATTTTTTTAAAAGTGAGCATTTATACATCATAGGACCAGGAATATTTGGCTGAGGATACAACCATTTGAAAATCTGGAATCTGAGGGTGAAAAAAAAAAGCCTGCATATTGAGAAAAATGCATCTTTAAAGTTTGGCCAAATGTTTTTATCAAATACTACATCTGGATACAAATCTGTTTTATTCTAGCATCAAGCATTTTTTTTTTCCAAGACTTGAATGTAGGTAGGTTTCATAAAAAAATTTTGAGCAAATAATCGCATTTTTATCAAATACTACATCTGGATCATATTCAGTAATATTATCAGCAGAGCTTGCAAGTAGATGACTCCATCAGCACTCCTAGGTCCAGCTTTACTCTTTTGGATCCACATTTCACTCGCTAACATTAAGCAGTTTTCATTTATATGTGATAAGTGTTGAGGATGGCATTATTTTTCATATGCTTCTGCGTCTTCCTCGTCTGTGTTTTTGATCAGTGATTCTAGACTCATTCAGGAGATGCGTGATAGCGCCCCCTAGAGTCTAACAGAGAGAAGAACACAACATTCTGTGTTTGGCAGGGAAAGAGTTAAAAGTAGCCTGCTTATATAATTTAGTAAACATACACAAAATCAATGTGATGCATATTGATATCAAATTAGACTCGAATCATGAATGATAATCATATTGACCTGAATCGTGAAATACTACGTTACCACCCTTAATATTACGGTTATAGAAAATTATCAAATATCTTCCGGAACATGATCTTACGTGAAAGTATCACTAATGTTTGTGAATAATTAAAAATGAATAATTCGTGACCATAACAATGTATTGTTGTCTATTCTACAAAACCATACTGTGCTACTCAAGACTGTTTTTGTGCCGCAGCGGTAACAGGTCGAGGTGTGACTTGAATCTGGTCTTGTCTCGTCAGGATGAGGATCACAGCGTTTCAGCGCCCATTACTGGTGGACTCTGTTACGCGGTGGACGTCTTTCCTAGAGTGGTGAAAGCGTCGGCGGGACACAGGTGGTACCCCTAATGACCACTGGTGTCGATGAGGCGCAGCAGATGCTGATGTGGGTTTGTGTGTTCCCAGCACTACGTTCCTGTATCACATCGATCACGTGGGGTCTGACGCCTTGCTGCTGGGTGTGGAGGTGCGTCGCCAGCTTTAACTACTACCTCCTCCATCTCCAGGTACACACTGATTACAAACACCTCACCACAAGTGTTCGCTTCTTTTGCGTCGGACACTGTTGTTTGCATTTACAAAAGCTCTTGAACAGTGCTTGTGAAAAATTATATGAAAATATGTTGACAGAAACATTTTCCACGGCCCTGAAAAGTTGAACGGGTTTTTGATGTCATAAACGTTACTAAAATGCTGTGGACCGTATGAATCCAATAAATAAATTCATAAAAACTTATGATATGAGCCCTTTAGTACACTGTAAAAATTATTTGTAAATGAAAATTAATATAAAAAAATATATTTTTAAAATATTATTTAAAAATTATTGTAAATTAAATAAGGATTATTGGTGTAGATTTACAAGAAAATACTATTTATTTAAGTCTTTCTACTTCAAAATTAATAAATAAATAAATACTAAGAAAAAATGTAAAAGAATAACATCCTAAATGTGTAAAGATAATAAATAATACTTTATATACCTCAGTAAAAACAGGCACTTTAGGCTTCACAAATAAAGTCTTATAAATAATAAATTTTATTCATTACTGTGAAAAGAAAATCTTATAATGTTCTTAAAATCTAAAACCAAACATTTAAAAAAAAAAAATTGCCATAAAATGTTTTTTCAAATTATTTACAAATTATTATAAATACAACAGATTATTGGAGTAGATTTAGCAAGAAAATACTATTTCAGCCTTTCTACCTCAAAATTAAAAAATAAATAAATACTAACAAAAATTGAAAGAGTAATTTCTAAATAGGTAAATAAAACCTTTTTAAATTTCAAAAAGTAGAGAAACATAGTTACGTAAGCATGCGTTTAAGCTCACAAATACAAGTTTATTTATTCATTATAGTGGAAAGCAAACCTGAAAATGTTTTAAATTTTAAACAAAAAAATCACAAACTCTGTGTGTAATTCCATGTCGTTATAAGACAAGTCTTCTAAAGAACAACATTATTATTCATTCCAGTGTGAAAGAACCCCTTAAACTCTTATTTAAAAAATTTTTTTTTTACTTTCTATTGCTTAAATTATTTGTGAAATGTACTGAGTAACTTGCTGGGACAACATTCTATCTACAATTATAAAAAAATACATTATTTTTCAGTGTGTAAAAGATGATAAAGGTATTCTAATTCTATTTTAAAAAAAATTCTATCTACCTTTCTAATCTTTTTGTATTCCATCTATTTTCTTTTCATTTATTATACAATTATAAAAAAAGACCTTCTAACCCTAGGTTGCTCTATTCTTTTGCTCTTCTATATGTTTTCTTTTTAGTTAATTATAATTATTTTAAAAGCCCTTGATACGTACAGTATACTGTGCTACGCTAACTGAGACTTGGTTTATAAGCACTTGTATATCCATTGCTCTTTGTGTTGTTTTTGATTGCTTCCTTGTCCTCCATTTGTAAAGTCACTTTGGAGAAACACGTCTGATAAAATGACTAACTGTACAATGTAAATGTAAATGTTAATATGTTGCATGTTCAATATGAAAGGAGCAACTCCAAAGCACGGGGTTTGATTCCCAGTGAATGAATGAACCTAATAACATGCAAACTTTCAATGAACAAACCTGACCTGCCTGTGGTTTGGTCATGTGAGCTGTGAGAACGGCCTTCAGCACGGCCCATTCCTCACTACGTCACCACATACGCTCCCAGGCTGGCTGGTGCTCCCTCCGTCAATCCAGTGCTGTTCAAGACGGGACCGTGTCTGCTGGGTGAGTAGAAGACATAAAGAGCAGTTTAGCTTAAAACAATTGCTCAGGTTAAAAATTAACACTAGCTGAACATGTGCTCACCTTCAGATCATCCGAGATGAGTTTGTTTCTTCATCAGATCTGGAGAAATGTAGCACTGCATCAGTGTCTCAGCAATGGATGCTCCTGCAGTTGACATGGGTGCCGTCAGAATGAGAGTCCAAACATCTGATAACAAACATCACAATAATACACAGCACTCCAGTCCATTCTGTATAACATCTGGAGAAGACAAAAGATGAAACAAATAATCTGATGAAAATCTGTTAACTCAATACATAGAGTCCAGATAATCTCCCTAATAACTACTCCTCCAGTGTTTTCTTGGAACTCTCATTTCTAACGGCACCAATTCACTGCAGAGGATCCATTGCTTTGAAGACAAGCTGATGCAATGCTACATTTCTTTCTACAAATCTTTCAGCTATTTTTACTAGCGTTTTCTAAAAGAAAATATTTTAAGGTAAATCCTACACTTCATACGCTTATAATCTCATGTCCTGTCCCCCTGGTCTGTGTTTATTCAGTGACGTCGCTTCTGAAGGGTCTAACAGGGAATCTACACCGAGAAAGAGAGACGACTCGGATCTGAGAGACAAAATCCGCTTCTTTAAGATCATGCTGGTCTTCGTCGTTTGGTAAGAAACTCTTCAAGAGAAGGGATTCATATCCTCCTCTTTAAACAGTCATGACGGTTTAATAACCTGAAGGTTCCCTTAAACAAACAGTTCAATCAATAATGAATACAAAACTGTTCTCTGTGCTCTTCATCACGTCAGCTGGCTGCCCCAACAGCATCAACGAAGTCTGGCTGTTGTATCTGGAGATTGCGGACACGATGTTTTCACCGGCGATCTGAAGAACGTGCGTAACGCCGCGCTCATCACGTGGTTCATAATGGTGAGGATTTCTGTTATGAGCCAAATCACATGAATCGCATATTTTTGACCGCCCACAATAACCCCGCTCCTGTAAGATTGCGATGCAATCCCAATGCAGCCCTCTAGTGCTCTAGTCTTAATGCACATCTAGTGTCACTATTATTTTTGTCCCATCCATTGCTATGATTGTCACTATTATTTATTATGCTATTTCGAGAGTGAATCCTGCATAAATATGTGAAAGTCATTCCTGAAACGTGTATGTGTCCCAAAAACAAAAGTTTAATGCAAAATCTGAATGGATCAAGGATGTACACTGCAAAAAATATTTTTTTTTACTATCTGCCAGTGGGGTTAGAAAAATAAAACTAATTCAAAGGCTTAACATAGGCAGATATTTTTGCACGTTTTAAGCAAAAATGAACAAAATTTGGATAATCTTTTAAGAAAACAAGACATAATGGCCTGGTTTCACAGACAGAGCACTAAGCCAGGATTAGGACATAGTTCAATTAGGACATTTAAGTCATTTTTATAAGCATGCCTTTGAAAAGAAAAAAAAAAAAAAAAAAAAACCTTTCTGGTGTGCATCCTGAGACAAACCAAAGGCACCAATATATTTTAAGATCAGTCAGTGCAAGTTTTCTTTGACAGGTGAACCAGCTCAGAATCACATTTTAGTCTGGGACTAGGCTTAAACTTGTCTGTGACACCAAGGGAATATCTTAAGTCAGTTTTACTGATAAAATCTCATGCATCTTGATTTAAGAATATTTAGATATTTATACTAGAAAACAAGACAAAAATACACAGTAAGAAAATCATTATTGACCACTAAATAATCCCTTAGTAGAGATTCTATGACATGTCCCTTTCAACATCCAGTGACTACTAAATTGTCCCTAGCAATGATTTTGATCAAACAATGAAATGTCTGTCATCTGCTGTTATGTCCTCAGCAATGCCAAAATCAAACCTACACCTTTGGAATGGATTGTAAAGCCTGAAGAGTGCTCCCTTAATAATCACTAAAAAGCCATCACTCATATTAGTTTATCGTGATCGTTCTCACAAGGTTCCGTTATAGTCAGTGAATCAGTTTTTCTTTAGAGAAATCAATGTGCACAACACATATGGGCTGTGTTGGGAAGATTACTTTGGAAATGTAATAGGTTACAGATTACATCAAAAATGTAATAAGTAGTGTAACTATTTCAACTACTTAATAAAGTAATGTAACTGATTACGTTTGATTACTTCTCTAGATTTCTAATGTTAAACTTATAGTAGTATTTAACACTGATAACTGTCCCTTTCGAAATCCTTCATCACTTGAATTAAGATTATAATAATTTAATTTTAAAGCACAGCCATCACAAACTCAGACTTACTTTGAGATCATTCTGAGGTTAAATACAGTTAAATCCTGACACCTCTCAGAAGATTTTAGCATGGTAATGGTTATGACAATGTTAATGTATCTGGTCTTGGCTGAATAGATCTGCTATGCTGCTGCTGCTGCTGGTTATTGCTGTAGTTGTAGATTATTGCTGCTGCTGCAAGCAAGTACAGGAACTTGCTAAACTGCAAGCTGCACAGCTGTGATACGGTGCTGTACAGTATTTTAAGAACACCGGCGCTCTGCTGCACAAATAGCACATAAAAACCCCCGTCGCAGATCTATACAGGTGGAGCTGGGGAAGGTGGAGGGTTTCAGAGGAAGTCTGAAAGCATGCTGCAAATGCTCAAGTGAATGCTAACCAGCCATTTAAATGTAAAGGAGCAAGCTCATTGGCTGTGTATGAACATGAACCAATCAGCATGTGCCAAGTGTTTAACTCTAAGAATACCAACATATACATAAACAAAACCAAAACGAGATGTAGTTTAATAGCTATGATACTGTTTTTTAAATCCAATATTTGCATATCGCTACGACAGGAAAAACTGGCATCTAACAAAAGCTACTCAGCTGACGAATAGGCAAAAGACTGGCATCTAACAAAGCCTTGAAAAAAAAAGTTAATCTTCAAAAATAATAGAAGCATATACATAAACCAAATAAGAAATCTACCACACCGTTTTATTAAATAAGCATGTGTCCTATTCTTTGTTCTAAACAAACGATATAATCTTCTTTGTGTTTTTACTTTTACTTACTTTTGTTACAGAATTGGACAAGTGTCCACTTAATTTTTGTTCTTGTTTCATATTTTAGAACAGTCAATGCAATTATTGGTGTACCTTGTAAAGCCACCTTGAGCCTGGGAAAGGCGCTATATAAATTAAACATATTATTATTAAACTCATGAAACATTTGGTATTTCATATTTTAGAACAGTCAATGCAATTAAAAAAAAAAAATAAAATCTATTTAAAATAAAAAAATCAAAATCAATCATTTGTAAACTTTTTCGTGAGTAACTTTTTTTTTCATAAGTAACTGTAAGAGATATTCAACAACATCCCCTTCCCTACCAACAACTCCAACAATCACTTCATTTTAGACAACCAACAACGAACTATCAAACAAAAGCATGTCTGTCCTCAGGGAATCCTGAACCCCATGCAGGGGTTCACGGCTGGACGGGGCTAATTCACAGGCGGACGGGGCTACTACGTGGAATTCGGACGCCGAGACCCGCGAGGCTGCCCTGGGATTCGGCCTCCACATCGCTGGCGGGTGGATACACACCCGTCGCCGGATCGACGCTGCTCTACCAAAGCCACGTGCAGGAGATCAAGAAGAACCTGAGCGCCAACGGACAGCAGCAGCCCTCAGACGCCATCAGTGTCCTGTCTGAAGGTAACGGACTCAAACACCAGCATAAAACACACACCCGAATACACCATCTTCTAAATACCAAATAAAATACATGTTCAAATGGGACCTGAGCTGTATTTGTACGTGTAAGAAATAAACAGACTATAAACTACCAACACGACTTATAAACTAACCGAAGCTTTTTGAAAATCTCAGTTCTGATCCCCAAGGACCCGGCATTTATTTGATCAAAAACATTGTGAAATATTGCAATTTTTCAAACAACTGTTTTCAATGTTATTATATTTATTGCGTCCATTCATTTTTGTCGTCTTTCTCTATTGAGTCAGACCACAGAACCGTATGGTAAACATTTATGAAATTTGGCACACTGATTAAGGCGACCTCAGCATCAATATTAAAAACACACCAAATTTGGAGCCTCTAACTTAAACTCTCTAGCGCCACCAACAGTTCAGAGTTGTGCTCATGTTTATGCTAATAGCTTTTGAACCATAAGGTCTAGAAATTATTTTTCCCCTTATACTTGGCTTATGCCATGAAATTTTAATTTGCATAATTAAATGTAAATTTCTATGGTTCAAGATTTTTTTGCAATTTTCAATTATATATATATATATATATATATACATACTTTTTTCAAACTCATTCTAGACCGTTTGATTTTCACCAGAACTGGCTCAGATCATCTTCAGAACTAGCTTGCAAAACTTTATGGAATTCAAGTAGATTAGTCAAATTATTTTTGAATAACACGCAAATGAATTCTGCCAAGAGCACACCAAAATAGACCTGAGGCTATATCTACACAATGCTTTAGCATATTCAAACCAAACTTGGTGTGTGTTATAACAACCATGACCTGAGGGTACCTGCACAGTTTCTGCACAGCACCACCTAGCTGTCAGGAGATATGAGAATGGCTACTTTTGCATATAACTTCTAAACAGTTTGGCTAAACTGGTCTCTTTAGATTCGAAGCATTATACAGAGTCAAACAGTATATAATTTTCTCATGTCAGCAATTTTGAATTTTGTCCACTGGCATATGGTTATGCCAAGAATATCAATACAATCAATACAATTATGCCTTATTTCATATTACTAGTGATTGTAGTGATGATTTTTAATTTTGACAAAAATCATCTTCAGAATCGAATGTCTTAATTTACTTATTGTTGCACTTAATCCTATGCTTGCAGCTTTCACACTCCAATGCTCTAATGCCTTGCTTGCTTCTGTAGTGCTTGGCCCCTGTCTTTCTGCTTGCTCGTTATATTTTTTTATTTTTCATTTCTGTGATGCGCAGCTGTATGCGTTAGTCAGCATCATTACTCCCATCTGCAGTGTTCACATGATCTTCAGAAATCATTATCTAGATATGATGATTTCACTGCTCAAGAAACACATCTGATTATTAGCAATGTTTGAAAACCAGTTATTTTTGTTGAAAACAGAATATTTTTGTTGAATCCATGATGCATCTTATTTTTCCAGATCCACAGATTAATAAAAAGTTCAATAGAACATTTTTTTTTTAGACATAAATCTTTGTTACATTATAAATGTATTTTGTTCAATTTAGTGTAATTCAGTGCAATCTTGATGAATAAAAGATTTTTTTTTTTTTTTTTACCCCAAATTTTTGAATGGTCTCAGCATATTAGAATGATTTCTGAAGATCATGTGACACTGAAGACTGCAGTAATGATACTTAAAATTCAGCCTTGATCAATGCAAAAAGTTAAATTTTACAATATATAAAACTACAGTGGCCAAGAAAGCTTAATTTCCAAAAACACGTGCAAACAGAAAAAGCACCAGCATACGAACCGTTAGCAAATTAAGATGGGAAAACATCAGTTTGAAGCCATCACATGATGTGCTGGCGAACAACTCACAAACACAAATCCGAACCGCGCAAGCAGCACAGACCACAGTAAAATGATGAGCGTTTGCCCGGTCTTACATTTGCAGGTGTTTTTTTTCATTTTGCAGCACTTATATTATTTCACAAAACCAAAACTATTTTAAAAAAAAACAGTTGTTTTAAACTGTTATATTATTTCACAAATCCGACTGTATTTTTAATGAAATTAATGAAAACTTGGTGCACAAAAGAAACAAAATAAAACATACAAAAAATAATAATAAAAAAAATCATACACACTCAAAAATAACTAAAGAAAATACTTAAATAATAAATGTACATATTATGTGTAATATATAGTGCTCTGATAATCTATATTTCATATGTCAGTGGTTCTCAGCCACTGAATCTTGGATCTGTTCTGTCTGGGTTTCAATCTACAGAAAGAAACAAAATTAAATACAAATAATAAACACTACCAACCATATAAACATTCACAGTTAGGATAGCAAAATAAATCAACTTACCACAGGACGAGAAATACATCACATATTATCCTTTGTTGTTGGAAAAACTCTCTCACTCTCTCTTTTCAATTTAAAATATCCAAATTTCATTAAAATGATGAACTTACTTGAAAAGCAACACTTTATATGATATTATGAATTACTTTTATGGACTGTATCTTGTATACAAGTGTATTTTGTCACTTGTTATAAATGTGTTTATACTTATATCATGTAAAAACATCTACCAAAATACTATTCAAGACACAATTATGAAAAGTCTTGATATCTAATGGAGTGATGCTGTAATTTGGAATATAATTGGAAAATAAGATATAAATACTCAATAAAAATAGCAATAGCCAACAATACCTTGTATGGGACAAAATTATATATATATATATAAATGCCAAAAATCATTAGGATATTAAGTAAAGATCATGTTCCACAAAGATTCCATGAAGATATTTTGTGTAAATTTCCTACTGTAAATATATCAAAACTTCATTTTTGATTAGTAATATGCCAATCAATGAAAGAACTACATTTGGACACTTTAAAGGCAATTTTCTCAATATTTAGATTTTTTTGCACCCTCAGATTCCAGATATTTAAATAGTGGATCTCAGCAAAATTTTGTCCTCCTAACAAACCATACATCAATGAAAGCTTATTTTTTCTGCGTTTAGGTGGTGTTTAAATTTCAATTTCTAAATATACACACACACAATATAAACAGCATTAAAAATGCAACATCAGGGATGAAATTAACTAGTCTTCTCTGTTTCATGTCATAGATTCAGAGTCTAGTACAGTAGAAATCCACATATCCAGTGAGCAGCGAGAGTTTGAGGATGTAAAGCCAAAAGGAGCATCACTGGAGATTTCTACGGGCTGAACGTCCCGCCGGCCTCAAACACGCTCTCTCATACACTCCAGCCTCTGATTCACAAAGACAAAACAAGTCTTCATGCATTTGTACAATCAATCAATCACTTCTGTCTCCAGGCCTGTTGGTGCTGTTGAAGGTTTCTCTGAAACAACACATAATTCCATACAAAACTTTGATTTGAATCTAAAGTGCAAATATCATTTGTGTCATTTACCAAAGGATCACACTGTAAAAATGCACTATTATAGAGATTGTGTAGACATAGTGGTTGCTGCTTGCTTTACTCATTTTATACCTAATTAAATTATACTTATTAAACAGAATTTTATGCTCTCATTACAGTTGAAGTGTGTCATTTTTTGGTTTAATTGGTAGGTTGACTTACTGAATGTGGCACAAATTAAGTCATCATTTAGAGACCAAAATGTATATTTTACCACTTTGGCAAAAACATAACCTACACTAAAGGTAAAAACAAGAGTTTGGAATGTTTTAGATTTTTAGTGTTTTTAAATCAGGTCTTTTCTGCTTACAAAGACTGCATTTATTTGATCAAAAACAGTAACAATTGTGAAATATTATTAAAATTTAAATAAGGAGTTTTCCATGTTAACATTTTCACATGTAATTTATTTGTGTGATGCAAAGCTGAATTTTCAGCATCTTTGGAAACTTGTACAAAAAAAAGGTATTAAAATAATTATTTTATTGATCAAGAATGAATTAAACTACTCAAAAGTAAAATTAAAGACATTTATAATGCTACAAAAGATTTCTATAGATTTCAAATAAATGTTGTTTTAACACATTCTCACAAAAAAAAAACTGATGTTTTAAAATTTTAATATTTCACAATTTTTACTGTATTTTTGACGAAATAAATGCAGCCTTGGTGAACATAAGTGACTCTATCAAATAAATATTAAAACATCTTAATTATTCCAAACTTTTGACAATTATTCCAACATTTCTGTCATGGAGTTGCACATGCAAGATGAATGAATCAAACAACTGATTATAATATCAAAATATAGAGTGATTTATTTGAGCCTTTGAATGCGAGACATTGAGATTCAATTGTGTCCACGAAACAGATTTAAGCTTTATACTTGGCAGCAGGTCAGACACACGCTAGAACATGCATCTCTCGATGTGCCAAGATCACGACGCATTTCTCAGTCTGACACAGACGATAACGGCTTCAGGAAACTCATGGCATGCAGAATAAAAAAAAAAATAAAAAAATAAAAAAACCCCCGTCCCTAGAACTCTGGTTTTATTGATCATAGAATAACTGATTTATATTAATCACATCCAAAAAAATCCCCCCCTAGTATTGATTTACATACTTTTCTAACCTCACGAGTTGGCATTGTTCAGATCTACGTAGTATAGACACCCACTTCGCCATGTTAGTATTTCTGAAGGTATGGTTATATATATATTAAATCATATTATATAGTCTATAAAAATAAAGAATAGGAATCCATTGTCAAAGGCAGGCTAAACGATATAGTTTTCGTGTTGTGTTGTACAACAATATAATAACCATAAGCTCTGCTACACATCCATGGTTAAACAAAACTTGTTTGGAAGTGATCACGTGTCAGCTGAAAAGGCATTAAGATTTAAATAAAAAAAGTTTTACATAGTGTCCAACGCAAACAAAACGAGGACTAACTGTAATTCAGTTCTGCTGAAAGTCTCTGTGGTTAAATGCCGCTGAAAATGCATCTAATTCAGACAAAGCTCAGTAGACGAACATACGATAAACATGGTAGAAAAAATGTTACATTCACCACGTGTCCGCTGAAGATGCATCTAATTAAAACTAGGGTTCATCCGAAAGCAAAAAGTGTCTCCGTTTAAAAAAAAAAAACCACTCCTAATCTAATGAAAAATCACCAATTAATTCTTCTTAAATATATTTCGATGCATTGTCTTGTTTACAATTTCTGCACTGTGGTGTTGATAAGCTCCGCCCATACTGAAACCTCATTGGTCCAAATATTTGATTGGCAGTTTTCACATTCAGTGTGGAAGGAAAAAATAAAAATAAAAACTTCGTAAAGAAAGAATGATGACTGATCGCGTCCTTACGAAGCACCGCACGATAATTCATTCTCTCATTTCAATTAATTTGTGGCCATGTAAATGTAAAAAGTTTTAACTCAGCCATGAATTTAGAATTCCTTACGGCATTTTAGTAAATCATACCAACATACTAATTTGTTCCATCGGTTTAAATCGCAGCCACAAATTTAGAATTCGTTCCATTGTTTTAAATAATTTACGGGAACAAATTAAGAATTCATTACCTTGTTTTAGTAAATCATGGCAATGAAACATAGTAATTTGTTCTTTCATTTTAATTAAATCGTGGCCATGAGTTTAGAATTTATTCCCTCATTTTAGTTAATCATAGCTACATCATACTAATCGTGCCATCATTTTAACAAATTTGTGGCGATGATTTACTAAAGCAAGGAAACAAATTCTTAATTCGTACAAATTATTTCCCTCGTTTAAATTAAATCATGGATTTATAATTCCTATGTAGTTTTAGTAAATAATAGCAACCACGTACAAAAAATTATCCTCATTATAATAAAAAAAACAGCCACGAATACACAAATATACAATCTTTCTCCATAAATAAAAAATAAATTAATAAGAATTCCTTCAGTTTTTTGGTAAATCGTGGCCACATTGTAATATTGGTTCCCTCATTTTAGTAAATTGTTGCCACTAAACGTACTAATTCGTTCCCTCGTTTTAATTAAATTGTGGCTTTTAGAATTCCTTCCATTGTTTTAGTTAATCGTGTTCACGTCATACTAATTTATCCCCTCGTTTTAATAAAATTGCTGCCATGATTTAAGAATTCGTTCCCTCATTTTAATAGTAAACTCTGGCCACGGCGTACTAATTCGTTCACTCGTTTTTATAAATTTGTGGACATGTTTACTTAAACGAGGTAACAAATTCTTAATTCGTACAAATTCCTTTCCTCATTTTAATTAAATCAAGGCCATCAATTTAGAGTTCGTTCCCTTGTTTTAGTAAATCGTGGCCAAGAATTTTCGTACTAATTTCTTCTATCATTCGAAATCTACGACCACAAATTAAGAAATAGTTTTCCTCATTTTAATAAATTTGAGGCCACAACTTAAAAATTTGTTCCATTTTTAAGTAAATCATGGCAATGACTTACAAATTTGTTTCCTCGTTGTAAAGCGCAGCTACGAATTAAGAATTCGCTTCCCTTTTAGCAAATCGTGTCTAGGTCATACTAATTTGTTCCCTCAAATTAATTAAATCAAACTTAAGGAACGCATTCGTACAAAATGGCCAGGATTTATGGGAACAAATTACTAAGTCATGGAAACTATTTTACTAAGAGAATTTTACTAAATTAAGGGAACGAACAAAAAAACATTTAAACAATTCAACTAAAATGAGGGAACAAATCCTTAATCCATGGCCACGATAAATATATATTTTTGTCCGTGTCACATTTGGGACTCCATATATTCAAGTTTTAGCTGAGAATTCAAACGCGGCCCAAAACGCTTGTTTTCTGCGTACGATACGATATTGAGAGGCTCAAATCCTCACGATCGATTTCTTGAAAACCGCTGAGCTTCCTGCCGATCCAGCAGACATGATGAGCACAAACTCAGAAAAAACAACATGGGAGTATGAAAGACTTTGGGAAAAGATTAGTTTATAAACATATAAACAGTTTATAAAATCTGCGTGTTACGATCTCAATTACATCTTTACATTCATTAAATGTACATCCAGTGGGGAGGTTTTACACCTGTATATTTAATATCTGAGAATCACAAGATATTTCCCAAGCACTCGGCAGCTGACATCTTCATTTCTCTTTAAAGCTGGAAAACAGTCAGAACTATTTATGGTTCTCCTGCAAGGAAAACTCGTCTTGATTTGAAGTTTGTCCTCCATTAAAAATATGTTTTTTTATGGTCAAACTTCACTTATGAAGGGTCAAATGGTCCAATCAATGTCAGTGGCGTCCAAAACACCCAATAAAACCTTTCAAATGAAGCGTCTCCAGCTCTTTGGCGTCCACTTCATCGACCGAGTCGCTGCGCTGCTCATCACCATCTTTAGTGGACAATTCCTCTAATTTGGTTTTCAACATTTGGATTCTGTTCCCGGTGAAGCTGCGGGTCCAGAAGAAACAGAAGAAACACGTTCAGTCACAACCAGCAGCCGCTGAGACGCGCTGAAGCCTTTAGCTGCACGATCCTGCATCCGGGTTCACCGAGAGCTATTTCCGTAAATCAAGAACACAGACCTGGAAACACAAGACGATGTTTAAACAGAGCTATTATCATCAACTAAAACTGTTAAAGAGATATTTGTATCTTGAAATAAAGCTGGAAATTAAAAACGATGCCTTCGTAACCAACTGAAAGCACTAAAATTACTACCTGGAAATAAATAAACTAAAACTGAATTCAAACCAAACGTGAAAAAAAAAAAAAAAATAATAATAATAATCTAAATAACCCAAAATATCTTAATTATTAGATGAAAAATTATAATTAAATGAAAATTAGAAATTGAAAACTGAAATAAGTTGAAGCACAAATTACTAAATGGAAATAAATGAAAACTAAAAATAAAAAAAATAAAAATAAACCTAAATGTTTGTTAAATTGAAGCACTAAAATTATGAATCGACAATAAATCTGAATGAAAAGTAAAAACAAAATGTGAAAAAAAAAATTAAACAACGTAACCTAATACTAATAAAAATTACAAAAGCACATAAAATTACTAAAAATGTAACAAAATAAACACTGAAATACAAAAATAAAACTAATTTAAAATAATATCTATAATAGTCTATAAATAATACTAAATTACCAAATAATATAATTGATTTTAGGCAAAACAACAAGAAATCTAATCTAATTTCACATAATATTATCTTAATTTCAATTTACTGAACATTTTATAACCTTGAAACTAAAAGCTAAAGTTAAGACAGCCATATGTGACTGAATTTGTGTTTCACACAATCGTAAAAACCTTGAATCTAGTTTTAGAAGAATATGAATTGAGCTTCCACTGTGATATAGTTTTGAAAACGACAAATTCTTCAAGTAGGAAGGTGAACGCACCGATCCGTCAGAGGCACTCGCTCCCACTTTATCTCCCACACTGTTCCAGCAAACCTCAAAGATTCCTCCTGTTCCTCTGTAGCTGTTCACCAACGCGCCGCTCTGAAGAAACACACACATGTATCATCATCATCATCATCATCTTCATCACAGCTGTCTGTGAAGGAGCTGCTGCACTGACCAGCGTGTCCCAGATGTGAACGCATTTGTCGAAGGAGCCGCTGGCCAGGAACTTCCCGTCCGGACTGAAGGCCACGCTGTAGACGGGCTCCTGGTGTTTGGTGAGCGTGTGGATGCAAACGCCTCGATCCACATCCCATAATCGCACCGTCGAGTCGAAGGAGGCACTGAGGAACACAAAGCAGCGGCGCATCGTCATCGTAACGTGCTTTTCATCAACATGAAACGAGAAATAAACTATTAAACACTCCAGACTTTTATCCCTTTTGTTTGTTATTTTGAAACGGAGCGTTTTTAAGTTTGGACCCCTAAATATGATCATATTCTCATGTGAGGGACTGCCATCCTAAAATATAAAAGGCATCAATAATTTTTTTTTTTCTGAAAAATTATTATAAATATACCTAGGATATTATTTGGAAAATACTAATTTAATCTATTATAATTTTTTTCTACTCACTACCGTACTTTATAGTCAATGTATTATTTATTTATTCATTTTTAAATTATAATAATCACATTTTTATTTATTTAAATGATTTTAAATGCATTTTAATCTAAATGTATTATATTCTGTTTATATAATCTCATTGCATTATACATTAAATATTCATTCATTTAATTCAAATTTATTTTATTTATTAATTTATTTGTTGGAATCAAATTGATTTTAGTCTAATCTCTTTTAAATTTATTTTATTCTAAAGTTTATTAATTTAATTAATTTTTATTCATTGATTTAATAATTTTATTTTTAATTAATTATAATAATCAAATATATTTAGTTTTAATGTTTTAAATGTTTAAATTCCATTTTTATTCAAGTATTATTCACTTAATTACAACATTTCAATAAATCTAAAAATAAACCTAATCTAATCACATCTATACATCTATTTGTTATTTATTTTTTCTATTTTTTATTAATAAATTTTTATGTAATTAATTGTAAATATTTATAAATGTACATCTAAGCCAATGTCATCTATTCATTTATATATTTTTTAATTAATATTTTTTTTTTTATAGATTCATTAGATAGCGTGAGCAGTTAGCAGTCTTGGTCCAGGTTAGCAGGTGGACGGGACGTTACCTAGCTAGCAGCATGTTAGCGTTGGGATTGCTGCTTCCGGTGCCGGTTGGGCTCCACTTGATGGTGTAAATCTCTTTATTGTGCGCTTCAAGATTGTGAACGCATGTATCCTGCTTCATACTCCAGATCTGCCGTGAGAGAAACACAGTTTGATCATATTTAATGTACATTTCATCATGTATTTGCTATGAAACCATTTCACCAATCAGAGGAACCATTACAATTAAAAACACAGGTAAAAATAAATATTTAAAGAATACTGGGACGTGACTCCCACCTTCAGCGTCATGTCGTCTGAGCAGGAAGCCAGCAGCATCCCAGACGGATCCCATTTAATGGCGTTCACTTCATTCTGCAAGCAAACAAACATGTTTATGTGCTGCTGGAGAACAGTAAAGCCTGAACCCCATGAGTTAGTGCGCTGCTCACCGTGTGCCCCTGAAAGGTCTTGAGCGGACGCTCACTTCCCAGGCGGCACACATGGATGCACATGTCAGTGCTGCAGGAGGCGAAGGTGCTGTTGTTCTGCCAGTCCACGTCCAGCGCCGGAGCTGCGAGAGTTAATGATAAACATCAACCTTTCACCGGATTCAACTAGCGTCACATAAACTGAGCTCAAACATCTTCACTACGACACGACAAAATAACACTCCATTTAACTGATATTATAACAGAATTAAATTACTGTTGTACAGCACAATGTACTTCTCAAAGCAATACAATTGTTTTTTTTTGATGGAATATCACAATTTTCTTCTGTGTTTTGATTTTAACACGAAACCACAGATGTGTGGCACTTTGTTTGCTACGGAGAAAGGAACTGTTAAAGAGTAATTAAATTGTTACTTTTGCATGCCTTCATTTAATTACTATTATTTATTTTTTATTAAATCCTAAATCCCAGAAAAGTTAAAACAGACAACATAAAAGTTCTGAAAAAACTAAAATAAATAAACAAAAACAAATAAATAAATAATTTTCATAGGAAGTTTCTGTTATTTTAAAAATGTTAATGCATTATTAAATTGTTAGAGTTTTATGAATTCAATTGATTAGACACTGTTTTTTGATTATTATAATTATATACTGTAATATAATTACTAATATTATTAATGTGCCTAAATTATTTTTTGGAAAGTATTTCCCAAAATTAAATTATTATTTTTTTATACTCAGTACTGTACAGTTAGATATATTTACTTTGTTTTTTTAATTATATGCATTCAAGTAATTTATACATTTATTTTAGTCAAATTTATTATATTTAATAAAAAGTATTTATTTTAATTTATAAATGCATGAATAAAAAGATTAGATTATTTATTATTTAAAATAATTAAAAACAGAATTTGGAAATAAAACATTTTTGATAAGCTGATAATTAATTATTGCTATATTGTATACGTTTCACCATTTCAATTAATTAGACAAGCTTTTTAATAGCTAAAATTTAATTTAACCATTAAAACATAATACAAAATAAAAATTACAATGAAAAAAAAAAAAAAATAAGTAAAAGGATTTCATATGCCCAACATACGGCTTTATAAATCTGAAAACAAAGGTAAAATCTGACGTTGGTGTATTTTCATGAATACTTTCTTTGACAGACGCAGAGTTTGACACATGAACAGCTGTAGGTGTAAACTCACCTGAATGAAATGGAAACTGCTGCTTGGCTTCACCTGTCTGAGCGTCCCAAATGATTGTCGTCTGCAGCAGGATGAGAAACCAAAGAAATAAATGGATGATTACAGAAAAAACGTCAGGTAATAATTCTCTCCCTCTAAATGCATTGCACGGATTCGATTCCCTGCGACTGCATGAACTGATCAAATGTACAGCATGAATGCAATGCGAGTTTTTATTGATTTGGGAAAGTTTAAACGCTCACTGACGCTCCAGAAGATAAAACCATGCATTAAGAGGTGTTTTAGAATTTGAAGATCAGGGTAAATGTAACTTATTTTGTCTTCTGGGAAACATGTAACTATCTTCTGAAGCCTCTGAAGGGCAGTACTAAATGAAAAAGATATGATATTTAGGCAAAATAAGAAAAATGTTCACAACCCCATTGTTCAAAAGTTTTCACCCCCCGGCTCTTAATGCATGGTTTTATCTTCTGGAGCATCAGTGAGTGATTGAATCTTCTCTAATAGTTGTGCTTGAGTCCCTCAGTTGTCCTCAGTGTGAAAAGATGCATCTCAAAATCATACAGTCATTGATGGAAAGGGTTCAAATACACAGAAATGCTGGAAAACCAAATAATTTGTGGGAGCTAAAAAAAACAAACAAACATAAAACATAAATTTAAACCTTTTCACAACAAACAATTAAACAAAAAAAAAATATCACTAAAAAAAAAAAAAAAACAAGAAAAAACAAGCTAACAACACAGTATTAAGAATCAAGGGGATGAAAACTTTTATAACGTCTTTTATGTAAACATCTTTTATGTCAAATATCTTATTCAGGTCAGTACTAAATAAACAATATCATGCATTTTGTATGATCTCTCTTATTTTGGTAAAATAATGAACATTTTGCAGATTCTGAAAGGGGTGTGTAAACTTCTGAGCTCAGCTGTAGGTACGGACCTTATCGACTCCAGCGCTCAGGATGCTGTTGCCTTTCTTGTTCCACTTGAGTGCAAATATGGGTCCTTTATGCTGTCCGAGTGTGCTGCTGAGATTACCTGGTTAACAGGTTAAAACAAGCTGGTTTAATAACTCACTCGCTGAGTCTGGTTAGCGCTCAGTGTTAAGAAATCACTCGACTTACCATCTTTTGTCCATATTCTTGCAAATCCATCATAAGATCCGGTTGCTAAAAGAGTGCCGTCACTCTGAAGACAAAAACCAAAAACATTTTGAGGAACATCATGAACTGTGATGTGAAAAGAAGCCAAACATTCACCATGTCTTTCATTAGAATTATATCCAGGGTCCAAACATGATTTCGTCCAGTGCCAAATGAGAGTAAAATGGACTTTTAATAAGTGCCATTAAACAAATTATAATTTTTCATATTTTTTTTAAGTTATATAATACATTTAAAACAATAATCTGATCATCATTCTTTTAAGATGAGAGATATGAATAAGATGTACAGTTTAAGGGAATCATAGAAAAAAACACCATTAGTTTCATAGGCAACAAACATTTTTTTTGAAACCTTTAATAGTGCTATAAAAATTAAGTTAGAGAACAGAATGATCTTCAGGGATGAATTAATACATTTTTTAAATATCTCAGTAATGGCAATTTCTCATGAATTTCTATTCAAAATATTTGAACGCTTGACAAAACTAGAAAGATATATTCATTAGTGAAATTTCCACGAGTTCAAGACTTTATTAACTTGTTTTCCAAGTCTGGAAATCTCACTTTTAAAATCCCCTCACATTTCCAGGTTTTCCAAGATTGTGAGAATCCTGATTCTTAAATAGAAGTGAGAGTTGTTGAGGAACGAATTAAAATAAGAAACATTATGCCAGTTCTATTGATTTCTATCAATAAAACAAACAAACATTTTTAAACGTAAAAAAAAAAAAAATCTTGACTTTTTAGTTGTTTTAGCTTATTTAAAAACTCGTTTTGTCTGTTTTTTAGGGCTGCCAAAATGGCTGAAAATCTAAATTTGTATTTTGTACTTAAATATTATCAATATTCAAATCATATTCAAATTTAAAAGGCATAATTTCAGTCAGGGTGAAGAAAAGCTCTTGGCTTCTCTCCTGAGGCCACAAGAGGGCGCATCGAGCAAAATATCACTAATGCACCTTTATTCAAAGCAATAAAATAAAATGACTATCTTTGTAAAATAATGCTGTCATACCATTAATCGCATTCAAAGTAAAAGTTTTTGTTTGCATAATATATATGTGTTCTCTGTATATTTATTATGTATTTATAAATACACACATATACAGTATATATTTTGAAAATATTTACATGTATTTAGATGTCTATTTATATTCATATATATTCATATATATATATATATATATATATATATATAATATATATATATATATATATATATATATATATATATATATATACTTACTTGATAAATATACAATTTTGGATGGGATTAATCGTTTGACTACTTTAAAACATAGTTTCTAAATCATATATAATTAATTAAGTTACTTAAACAATCAGAAACAAAACCACATCACGTATATATGTATAGTTTAATACAAAAGACCGAAAACCAATCACAAAGAGTACTTTTTTCATTTAAAAATGGGGAAATTGGGAAGAACGGTCATAAAGTCTCGTGACGTGTTTTTTAAAAAAAAGTTAATTTTAAATGGCTTGTTAACATGTGGCTCTCTTGTGAGAAAATGCGTAGAAAATGCAACGTTTTTGCATTTGAATGTGGATTTTTATTTTACATTTGACGAATATTCGAAGTTCAAATTTTTATCCAGAGGCCTACTGGTTTTAAATCATTTTTAGCGTCTTGCGGCCCCTGGACTCACGTTCCAGTCCAGCGAGGTCACGTCCTTGTTGCTGGGAACATCCTGACCTCCCTCTCGGATGCAGTGCCGCAGGACCAGCTGAGTCGAGCCGCCGCTGCTGTTCTCAATCAGGTTCCATATGCGCGCCGTCGAGTCGCCAGAGCTGCCACAGGAGCAACACAAATAATGCAATACTCTATTTAGTCAAGACACTCGAGGTGTAAAAATATAACTAATACTACCCCGGTTGATTGATAACATTAAGAATCGAAAACCTTTCTGTATCTTTCAGATCTAATTAAATATGCACTAATTTCAGCATAAACACACACAAATACACAATGCAATAAAATAAACACTTAAATTTGTATTTTGGCAGTTGAATTATTTTTATTGATACTTTTTTATATTATGAATTATAAATAAACATTTAAAAAATAATGAATGCACTTAAAATGCTGCTTTTAAATAAAATAGTACAATATTAAAAATATATATAAATGTATAAAATATTAAATCAATAAAAATAGTATATGAGACCCTGGAGCACAACGCTTTTCTTACTTAAGATTATTTTGCTTGTTCTAAGCAAAAACTTGTTTAATTTTGACATGTTTTTTTCTGAAAACAAGACAACAATTTTAATCATTCTTGATTTAAGAATCTTTAGATATTTTGGCTGGAAACAAGACAAAAAATCTAAGTAAGTAAAGCATTTTTTTGCAGTGATTTTTTATTTACAGCTTTCAGATGATGTATAAATCTAAATTTCAAAATATTGACCCTTATGACTGGTTTTGTGCTCCGCGGTCACAAATCGAAGTAAATAAAATGTAATAAAACTAATAAAAATAAATGAATAAAATAAAAATAACAACAACAATAATAAAAATAAAATATTTCAATAATTAATAAATATTTGAGCTCAAATATTTGTCTATCATGTAGTTTTAGAAAAACATTTGATGCGATGTTCCAGTGTGAGTCGTACAAACTCATCACAGCGTCAGAAACCCTTCAGCTTGAGGTCAGAGGTCAGATGGACTCACCCTGAGGCCAAGAGGTCAGTGACGGGGTTCCAGGCGCAGATGAAGACCTCCGACTCGTGACCCCTCAACACCGTGGCGGGAATCTGGACCTCGCTGTCCACCTCCATCACCTCCATGTGATTGTCTGAGAGAGAAGCAGCTCACAGTTCATCACATCGTGTGTGAAACCAACAAACATCTCTCTCAGTGCCTTACTACTACACCAACAGTGAAAGATTATATTTTACTGTGTTCTCATATTCTGTGTGCTGTTCTTCTGAACTTTCTATTTATCAAAGAAACCTGAAAAAATTATACTCAGCTGTTTTCAACATAATAATAATAATAATAATAATAAATGTTTCTTGCGCAGCAAATTAGAATATTAGAATGATTTCTGAAGGATCATGTGACTGGAGTTATGATGCTAAAAATTCAGCTTTAAAAACACTGGAATAAATTACAATTTAAAATACATTCAAAAAGAAAACAGTTATTTTAAATAGTAAAAATATTTACAAATTTTACTGTATTGGATCAAATAAATGCAGGTTTGGGGCACAGAAGAGACTTCTTTAAAAAATAGTGCTGTCTAACGATTAATCGCATCTAAAATAAAAGTTTTTGTTTACATACTATGTGTATGTGTACTGTGTTTATTTATTATGTGTATATATGTGTGTATATATATATGTGTATAGATATATATATATATATCTATATATATAATATATATCTATATATATATATATATATATATATATATATAATATATATATATATTATATATAATATATAAACACGCATAGTATATATTCAAAAAATTTACATGTATATACATTATATGATATAAAATATATTAGGGCTGTCAAATGATTAATCACGATTATCACATCCATATAAAAAAGTTTTTGTTTACATAATATATGTGTGAATACAGTGTATATTTATTTATGTATATATAAATACACACACATGCATGTATATATTTAAGAAGAATATGTTATGTTTATATATTAAATATATTTATATTATAATATAAAATATAAGAATATAAATATATAAATTTATATACATGTAAATTTGTCTAAATATATAATTTATGTGTGTGTATTTATATATACATAATAAATATACCCTTTACACATACATATATTATGTAAACAAACTTTTATTTTGGATTGATTAATCGTGATTAATCATTTGACAGCCCTAAAATATATTTAATATATAAAGTAAAAATACATACATGCATGTGTTTGTATTTACATAATAAATACACAGTACACACTCATATATTATGTAAACAAAAACTTATTTTGGATGCGATTAATCGCTTGACAGCACTATTAAAAATCTTTTTGACTGGTAATGTATGTATTTGGTCAATGCCTTTATTAATAAAGTTACTTAAGCTATATAGTTCATGTATTTCTCCCTGGGAATCAATCCCAGCGATGCGTTGGCGAAGCATTCACATCTGTGCTTCTGTAAAGCCTGTTTGTGACTCTCCTGTGATAGATGTTTTTGAGTCAGATTAGTGACTTACGGAGCGCGTGGGTGCCGTTCTCCTCTCCGTTGAGCGCCGTTTCTCCGTTATTGGTGGCGTGGGACTGAGCGGCGCTCGAGCTGCTGGAGCTGATGGCTTTCTGCTGCTCTGCGAGTTTGTCTCTGAAGGCCTGCTGTCTGGTGTGAACCACGTCTGGCATCACGGCATCCACGAGCGACAGGGACTCTATCGGCCGGCCGTCAAACACTGTGCCATCCTGAAACATTCACAGACAACATTACCTTCAAACACAAGCCAGTGACACGAAGCAGAAACATCCTGCAGGAGGGGTTTGGATTTCTTCACGGTTCAGTAATGAATTTACCACATTTACTTTCAGTTTGTGGTCATTTTAAAATAAAATAAAACATACAAACGCCAATTTCTCAGCATTTATACATTAAATATTTTAGTAAAAATGCTCTATTTTACTCCAAATATAGTTCAGCATAACTAGAAAAATATATTTTCATTATAGAAATTTCCACGACTTTAAAATGTTATTTATCACCATTTTATTAACTGCCTTTACATCAAGTTTTTTTTTTTTTTTTCCAATGAAAATCAAAAGTTCAGACCATGGTTATTATAGTAAACTAAAACCATCAAAAAATTAAGATTTTTTTTTTACTTAAAATAAAAAAAGGTTAACTAAACTAAAATAGAAACCAAAAAAAAAAAAGAAAATAAAACAACATTATTATTATTATTATTATATTATTTCAGCTAGCTGCCAATGAAACATTTCTCATTTACATTTAGTTTAACTTGATGTACTGAAACAATGAAAACCAAAAATAAAATTAATACAAAAAATATACTTTTTAACATTTTAAAATATAATAATAATAAAAATACAATAATTCATAATTTAATAACATTTTTATAATACATAAGTATTTCAAAAAAACCATTAATAAAAACAAATGAACAAACAGAAAAAAAAATTTATACAATTATTAATACAACTAAAATAAAAAAAAATAATAATACAACTATTATAGCATCGCAATGATACTATTAAAAACAACAAACAAACACTTGTTTATTTACACTTTATAATATTGCCATAACAGCAAATTTATTTATTTTTTCTTCATGA
Source organism: Cyprinus carpio (assembly GCF_018340385.1). Taxonomy (NCBI): domain Eukaryota; kingdom Metazoa; phylum Chordata; class Actinopteri; order Cypriniformes; family Cyprinidae; genus Cyprinus; species Cyprinus carpio. Next base: position 33,163,246 of record NC_056605.1, on the reverse strand, counting down.
TCAGTGAAACTCTCGTCAGAGAAAGTAAATATCTGAAAAAGTGGCTGCAATAAAATCCTTAGTTTATTTGTGAATATATTTAATTTAGTGCTGTCAAGCGATTAATCACAACCAAAATAAAAGTTTTTGTTTACATAATATATGCATTTGTACTGTGTATATTTATTATGTATATATAAATACACACACACACACAGTATATATTTTGAAAATACACAAACTAATTTTTTCTTAAATACACATGTATGTGTGTGCATTTATATACATAATAAATATACACAGCGCACACACACATATTAAAACAGCACTATTAAAAACATTTTAATATTGTTTTTAAACTATATTAAATTGTTTGACAGCACTAATTTATTATTCACAGCAGGTGAAAGTTATTTAAGCAAAAATGCAGATAGATCAAAGTGTTCAAAGTGAAGAAGTTCACCTCGTTGATGCTGATCTCGGCCTCCACGTACTGAAGGCCCTTCTGCAGGATGGAGATGAGGGCAGCAGGAGGCACCAGAGTCCCGTTGATGTTCGACTGGCTGATGTGGCTCTCCATGCCAAACGTGAACGCAGAGTGAGAGAAACCTGCAGCACAGAGGCCAAACACACCGGCTTTCATCAACCAGCAGTCGCTTGATCTCAGCCCGAGAGTAAATGTGTGACTAAACCTGATCTGAGCTCCTCAGTTCCAGGAGATCTGGGGTGCTTCTGTGGGGTTTACCTGACTCCTGCAGATATCTGTAGACCAGAAAGTTGACTTCATCACTGGTTATGCTCATCTTAGCTCCACCTCGGAGGATGAGCGACGCTGGAGCTCACGATCAGCCCCTGCGGGAAACACAACACTCATACTTTAATATCCGACTTATGAAACGTTCTGGAGTCTCATTATGAGACTGTAGGTCTAGTACCATTAAAAAAAAAAAAATAAATAAAAAACAATCTTAAATAAAAAAATCTATAACTAACTAAAAAAATTCAAAAAATAAAAAATTGATGACTAACTATAAATTAATTAATTAAAAAAAAAAAAAAAAAAAAAAAACTTTTTATTTCAGCCAGCTGCCAAGGCAACATTTCTCTTTTTCATTTAGTTTAGTCTTGAAGTAGGCCTACTAAAATAATTAAAACAGAAATAAAATGAGTAAAACTGGGATTTATTGTAAAAATAAAAATTTTTATAAATTTGTAATAAAAATATTTGTATAAAAATTTAAATAACTAGTGCTAAATAATACTAAATGAATCAAACTAACAATTAAAAAAAAGAAAAAAAAATTAAAACCTTAACAAAAAGGAAAATTAAACTGAAAAAAAAAAAAAAACTTTTTCCCCGTATTTGTGGTCATTTCAAAACTAAATAGTACTCACAAATGCCGATTTCTCAGCATTTTTACTCATCATAACATTCTAAAAGTTTCCTTGACTTTAAAATGATATTAATTTCATCCATTTATTTAATTATATTTTATTAACTTTATTAAATAATTTTATTAAGCGATTTAGATTTATGCTTTATTATACGTTTTTGAAATACATAGATCATTTCATGCATTTAATGTACAACTTAAAGTACTAAAATAACTAGAAAAAAAGGTAAAAACTATATTCTAAAATATAAAAACTAATAAAATTGACAAAACATAAAATTAATAAAACCTTAAATAAAATTAAAATAAATGTAAAAATAAAAACTGATGTAAAATATTAATACGTAATAATGAATGCTACTGAAACACTGCCTGACACGCATCACTAAACAAACAGGATGACTGTCACGTGTGTAATATCATGTGGTGCTGTTTGTTTAAGGCAATATAAAGTCAAGCAAATCAGCTTCTCAATTTTCTATTTCTATTGTCACTGCCCTGAAATAAAGTATTACACACCCAATGAGCAAATACTTGCCAAACGCCAACTCAATTAAGATCATCTAACAAACTAAAACACATTAAGTCATAATTTACTAGATATTTTTAGTATATAATTAACTTTATATATTAATTATTTATAAATATAACATTATTTATTATACATTTATATTATATTTTAGTATATCAAATTAATTTTAAATGATATAATAAGTATTACTTTTTTTGATTCACTCTGTAATGAGCTCAGACACTTGCACCCATACAATTTAATTTAATTTAATGCAGACGGTTTTGAAGAAGTTTGAGTTATTTATCTTTCAGGAGAACAGTGTAGTTCCTAAAGCTCCCAGCAGGAGTGAGGCGAGAGTTACTCTTCTTTAGCTGGAGACACTGTTTTCATGCCACTGGGTTAATTAACTGACACAAAACAGCATGTAAGATGTGACTGTTAACTTCTTCTCACGGGAGCCTGCTGAACTACAGCTCATGCACTCGTCAGATACCCGTCTCACGACGATTACACACCTGCAAATAAACCACGAGAGACAGTCCCTACACACACAAACTCCATCAAGAACAAAACAACAACTACAATAAATAAAAACTCCATATTTTAGGGAAAATAAATCACATATCAAATAACTGATCACAGGAAACCGGTTAAAACAACGCACAGCTCCAGATTAATCAGACACAGAAAATAAACCTGCGGAGCCATTCATAACCCACACACTGGAAGAACAAACTTTAATCACTGTTTTCACGTGACAATATTCAAAGCATAACTTAATATTTGATGCTTTGCTGTAAACCAGTGATTAAAAAAAAAAAAAAATTATGCAAGAAGTAAAATGCAAAGAAAATCAAGTTAAAATAAATGATCAAAAGGATCCCGAACAAGCCTTTTTTCTTAAATAATAATTAAAAAAAACAAAATAATCTAAATTCACAATGCTGCTTAATTTTAATTAACATGTGAATAAATATGAATATTTATATTATTATTTTTTATTCCTGTGGCCACAATATCATTATAACTTTTAATTAGTTTATATTTATTTTTTATTTTTCATTTTAATTTAATTTTATGAATGCAATTTCGTTGAGTGTCGTCATTTTTCTTTTCATTTTTATTTATTTGTCTATATAGTTTTTAGAAATTTTTATTTCAGTTTAAGTTATTTTATTACATCAAGTTAAACTAAAAAATGAGAAATGCTGCCTCAGCAACTACCTGAAATAAAGTTTAAATGTTTTTTTTTTTCATATTTAATATTTATTTCACATAACATTTATTTTATTTCAAGTAACTAAAATGTTTTTTTTTTTTTTTAATGGTTTTATTTTCAGTTAACTATAATAACCCTGCTACAAAACCAAGAGATTAAAAAATAATTAATACAGACCACAGAAGTAGTGAAACCGTTAACGTCAGCCGGTCTTAAAAAGGACATTAACAACAATCCTGTTGAATGAATACAAACTAGGTTAATATATAAAGGAAGGATCGAATTGTCACAAGCGTGAAGCCAAGAGTAACCGCAGGAGTGATTAATGAGTAAAGCAGGACGAGCGAGACGAGAGATGCACGCCAGGCTGCACAGCCTCATTTTCTCCTGGCTGGTCTCCTCAGGACCTGCAAACAGCAGCCATTTTCTCCTGAGCGGCGTAAAAACACGCGGGTCGCAGTCATTTCCTGCGGTCGCATGAGACTAATGAACACGCAAAACTGAGAACATGCCATCTATGTGTGATGATTCACTTCTGCTGATGATACTGCATTTAAAACTGGACGAACCAAAGTCTAATGAAGCAGAAATACTGCATGTAGCACTGAGGGGTTTGAGCACACTGAATAATGACTGTTTGTTATCGTCTTTCCAGATTTTTGTTTGCATCACTGAATCACTGAATCAAATGTTTAAAGCATAAATCAATAAAAAAATCAATGTAAAAACAACTAAAAAAATCAAAACGACTTCAACAAAAACAAAACTTTTAACTTCACCAAATAAAACTCAAAATAAAAAAACATTAATAAAACGGTGCAAAAAAATATGATAAATACAGAATTCTTTAGTGCATAAATGTAATATATAAATAATATAGTTCATAAATGTCGTCATATATGGTTGGCAAGCAAAAAATAAAAAATAAATAAAAATAAATGTTTTAAGTAAAAGTGCTAAGTTTTATTAATAGATGAACGTGCAATCTATTATTGTTAGAGCTGTCACAATCATGAATTTAGTGTTGATGATTGAATGCCACACAAATAATTGCAATTAATAAACCTTTTTTAAAACTTGGAATTGCATATAATATGATGGACAATATAATAACACACTAATAAGCCCACATGACTTACTGTTTCGCTGTGAAAATTGTAAAATATTTATAATTATAACCTATTAAATAGTTTATTATAATAAATATTTTTGAATATAAATTATAATTAGTGAATTATCATTTTATTGTTTTTTTTATTGCATACTTTTATTAGTGCACATTCTCTAGGTGCTTAAATTTCCCTTATTTTGGGTGACCACACTGTGATTGAAATGTAAAATGCACAGTTATTGTGGTTCTCTTAAATAATTGCGATCGAATAACTGCAGTCAGATCATTTATTAGTAATCGTGACAGACCTAAATATTGTAACTTTTGTAAATTACACACAATTACTCAACCGCGCCCAGAGTCAGATCTTCTCTTCACTTAAAAGCGTTTAATGTAAACATTGAATTTAAATCAAACCAGTGACTAACTCAACAACAGCAGCCGCTCTGAGAAAGACGATCTGCATTCATCTGCAGTGAGATTAACGATGATATAAACCTTAACGACGTCTGAAACCACAACGCTGCCTTGAAGACGCAAAACACCCCAGAGTCACATATTACAGCCCTTTCACCTCCAAACACACACAGTACGAGCACAAAGAAGTCTCTTCTGCTCAGCAAGGATGCATTTATTTGATTAAAAATGCTGTAAAAATGGTTAAATATTTTATCATTTAAAATATCTGTTTTCTGTGTGAATATCTGTTAAACTGTAATTTATTTCTGTGATGCGCAGCTGTATTTTCAGCATCATTACCTTACTCCAGGTCTTCAGTGTCACATGATCTTTCAGAAATCATGAAAAGATTATTATCAATGTTTCAAGAAACATTTCTGATTATACGCTTATTATCAGTGTTGAAAACATTGATGGCCATTTTTGTTTTTTCAGGAGCGTCTCAACACTTCGATAGAACAGAGAAGTTCAAAAGAACCAGCGATTTATTTAAATATAGAAATCTTTCATAAGATTATAAATGTCTCCACTGGCACTATAAACTTATGAGCAATTTAATGCGCTCTTGCTGAATTAAAGTGTTTATTTCTTTAAAAACTAGAATCACTGAATAAAATATTTCATCAGTGCAGTTGTTTACAGTAGTCAACATCTGAAGTGGGTCAAAAAAAGTTCAGAGTCTAGAAAGCGTTTAGGTTTCAGGACCACTTTTGATCCACTTCAAATGCTGAGAGTATGTGATCACATCAATATATCACACACACCCTACAGAGGGGTTAAAACAGACGAGCCACAGCACACACCGATCTCATCTGCAATAAGCTTTCAAAACCGAGGCTCATCTCAGAACTAGGTCCATCTGGCATCTCTCTCTCTTTCAGACGGATTTGGATTCAGTGAACGCCGAGGGCTTTGCTCGAATCCTGAGAAAACTCTCTCTCTTCAATCCTATTACCCATTAACTCAGTCGACTTGTAATGATTTACAACTCTGTGCAGATCTAAAGCTATTTATAAGAGCGAGACAAGCTGTCGTGTGGGAGTGGATGTGCTCTCCGTATGAGGATGAATGGAGATTAGACATTAGAATCAGAACGAATGGAGCCCATCTAACTCCATTCTTGCATTAATGATTCCTGCTGAGAAGAATATTTGGTCTATATATTGCGTTAACTATATGCTTAAAACAATATTGTGAGTCTCACTCTCTCTGCATATTTTATCTTTTATATTTTTTTATTTATTTTCCCCAAATTCTGTTTTTTCTCTGCTTTGATTTTTCTTTCCAGTTTCAGGTTTTTTTTTTTTTTATTTTTATAATATTTTCCATTTTAAAGGGTTAAATTAAATTATAGTAGTAAAAAAAAAAAAAGCTTGTTTAATTAATTGAAATCATACAATTTAGAAACAATTTATTACATTTTAACAAACTAAATGTTTAGGGTCATATGAAACTTGCTGCTTTAATTTCCCCGCAAAATTCCGTTTAGTTTTTTCTCACGCAAATTACATTAGATTTTTTTCTGGATTTTGTTTAAATGGTTTAGTTTAATATGAATAATCAAAAAGCATGTCTAATCAACACAAAACATAAAACAATTAAAAATTTAAACTAAATTTTACAATAAACGGCCCTATGAAACGTTTTATTTTTTTCCAGAAATTCTACATGTTGTCCGTTTAAATTTTTCTAGATTTATGAGTTACAAAAAAAAACCACTTATTTATTTTAAAAACAGAGGTAATTAAATGAAGGCATAAATCATTAACTATTGATTTAGTCGTCTAATACGTAATTTATAAAAAACGTAAAAATATCTTTTATTTTTTGGGAAACAAAATGTTGCGTTAATACTGCAAATTCCATTTTTATCTCCCCAGATTCCTTCCACGATTGCGTCCACCTTTAAATGCAAAGCATAAACAAAAAACATAAATGCATGTGTTTTTCGCGGACAATGCAATCCCATAATGCACTGCGATGAGCTCAGTTGAAAAAAAAAAATGGCTGAACAGATGCGTGAACACATAGAAGTATGGTTATCAGCCACTATCCAGTATCAGGCATCAGCATTCCGTCAAAAACTACATCAAGCAGACCTTGATTGTTAACCCTCTGCAAAATAAGATTTATTACAATTCAAATGTTTCCATCCGCAATTTCATTGTCTGGAACAACATAAGTAGGTGTGGGAAGCGATAAATAGATAAAGGATGACAAATGCAATAGTCTGTCTTCCTGAGTAAACTACCACGTTAGAGTTCCGAGCAATTCAGCACATTAGTTTCCACCCCTCAATAATAAAAAATAACATAAATAAAATAAAACTTGAAAACAAAGGGAAACCAGACTTTGGCTTAAAAACAAAAACTACTGAGTCAGGGTTTACAGAAAGAGAGAGCTCTAAATGGTCAGGTACATATGTCCCAGGATATTTCTATCTATACATGAACCCTGTTTTTTTTTTCCTTTTTTCATTCCTGTTCCCATTAGTTTCAGTGACATTTTTTTTTTCAAATTAAGTTGACAGGAGCACAGTTTCCCACCCACTAAACGGACATTTTAATTTCCAATGAGCAGTAGGCTATTTGTTTTAACTGTCCTTAATTATTGTTATATACACACACACACACACATTTGCAAGTGGATAAAAAAAAACAAAAAAGTTACACTCAAAGTTTGTCCTAAGAACGAGAACGGTATTAATTTTTGGTTTTATGCAAGAGGTGTTTTAAAAAGTACTCAAGGTGTAAATTTTACCATCACATTAATAAGTATCTGGCCAAAAAAAGTCTTGAGTAAAAGTAAAAATGTACAACTGTAAAATTGTATTTTAAGTAGTAAAAAAAAATATATCTATAATATATATAATAAGATAATATATATATATCATATATATAAATAATACAAACAAACACAAAAAAAAAAACATTTAAACACATATACACCCAAATATCTCTCTTTGTTTGTATAATGCAAAGTGTATGGCCGTCCAAAAAATGACCACTTCACAAAACTACACAAAGTGAAATATGCTTCAGCGAAACGATTTGTGTAAGAAAAATACATTAATAATATAAAAAAGCGAAACGATTTGTGTAAGAAAAATACATTACTTATATTTTAAACTTCGTGTGGTTTCTGAAGTGGGTGTTCCCTATGCATTAATAGGGACTGACCATCTTCCACTTGTGTGTTCCA
>NC_056605.1:33037869-33150369 GCF_018340385.1 Cyprinus carpio | reverse complement strand
CTTACAGAAACCTTAAAGTTTAATAAATGAATAGATTAAAATAATGCATAAAAACATAAATTTTAATACCGGGAGTAATGGATGCTGAAAATTCAAATTTGATCACAGAAATAAATTACAGTATAACAGATATTCAAATAGAAAACAGCTGTTTTAGATTATAATAATATTTCACAATTATTAAAGTATTTTTTAGTCTAGTAAATGCATCCTTGCTGAGCAGAAGAGACTTTCTTTTTAAACAACATTAAAAAATCGTAAAATATATTAATGTGTTATAATGTGTTGCTGTTTAACGTGCAAAAGCAGAGGCAGTTGTGCTGGATTGACCTGTATCTAGTATTCGTCTCAGTTCTAAAGCACTGTTAAATATGTATCTCATAGCTGTTTGTGCTGTTGTTTTCTATCTATTGCAATGTCTTGCATCACGGAGCACAAGCGCTTGTCCTGTGATCTCTGCTTCTGAGTCTGTGTATAAGTCTGGCTTTCTGTCTCAGATTCATTTTATTAGTCTGCAAAAATCCAAAAAGAGAAAAAAATTCCATAATATGGCAATTCATAATTCATTTTTAATTGTTAAACTTATAAAAATATCTAATAAGTGATTATAAATCTATAAAATAAATCCAAAAAGAGAAAAAAATTCCATAATATGGCACACATTTTTAAATGCTATACTTGTATTCTGAAGTCCTTATGATGATGCTTTATGTGAAATTTACATCATTACTCACTAATAATCTTCATTCTGCATATTCAGACTTGCATCAGATTTGATTGAGAGACATAATAAAAACCCAGTGGCATTTGATGTCACTCACATCAGACCTGCAGGGAGCATCTGTGCTCTACTGAATTTAAACAAAACAGAATAAGTAAGACTTAAGAAGACCAATTTAGTTAGAAGAACATGCACATTTACTGAAGCAAGACAGATGCTTGTTTCTGCCACGGAATAAAAATGAGAGCGAGACAGATCTTGGTTTGTTTCTTTTCTTCAACGGAATAAAAATATGAAGAGCCAAGTAACTGATCGACTTAATCGCAGACTTTTTTTCTCGTCATTAAGTTTACATCTGACCATTTTTATTTTATTTACCTATTTTTCAGATAAAAATTTCATCGACTCATTAAGTTTCTCGACATCTAAACCAACATCATACCATTTATTTATATTAATTATTTATCCTTTATTTCATAAAACACAGATAATAAACCTAAAAATATATTAATATTTTTCAATAATTTAAAAAATAAAATCATCAACCAATATTAATAACAATTATTATTATTTTCTTTTTTTTTAAACATGAATATCATCAATCAAAATCAATAAGGTTTTACATTAATGTTTTATCTATTCTTGCTGCTTATCCACCTCCCCCCAAAATAATTGAATAAATATATATTATTAATAACAATAAACAAAAGCAATTATAAAATTTAAAACAACTACAAAAAATAAAAAAAAGTTTTTTGTTTTTTTTTTAAATACACAGTAAAACGTACAACTGGTGTTAAAGAGAACCCAGAGCTTACAGGCCCAGAGTCAAGCAGAGCATCTCTCATTATTATGATACACTCTCAATTATGACAAGAAATGGGTCCCACATTTTTTTTTACAACCGTCAACAACTTTGGAATTCAAGATTTAGAATCTCGCAATTTTAGTCTTTTTTTTCCAGAAATTCTGAAGTAATACATCCTCTATAAACTCGGAATCTTTGCAAGATAAAAAGTACGCCTTAGTTAATTTTAGTAGTTTTCATCAGTTGGCGAGAAGGCATGAATTAAGCTTCACATCTGATGATGAGGTAAACGCGAGGCTGAACTGTTGATTGTTTAGCGGTGCGCGTCCCCTTTAAGCAGGCTTATACGGCAGGATGCGCACTGACCCCTCCTAACAAAGAACAGGGTTCCAGTCTGCCTCCCAGCACAGTGTCCAAGTTGACCTCCGGCGAGGAGGGGAAGGGCGTCTGCCGTCAGTCAGACACACACCGTCTGTCTGCTGTTCTGTCCTGGTGTTGTGTGTTCATCTGCGAGAGCTGGACGAGAAAGTGTCCTGAAGACAGAAATTTCTGACAAGACTTTGTGTACTGTGGTCGTCCTGTGATAACTGTGATACTTTCCCCTCCCCCACTACGAGAAACACACATACACACACACACTGTATGATGATCTTACATCAGTATGGCAGAGGTTTTCAGCGCGTGCTGGAGGGGTCTGTGGAAATGTTTAAAAGAAAAAATGTAAAAAAAATAAAATAAAGGAAAATAAAATAAAAATAAAAAAAATTATTAAAATAAATATAGATTAAATAAGTAAATCAATAAATAAATAAACAAATAAATAGATTATAGACTTAATATAATTAAAATAGATTAAATAAAACCTAAACATAGGTCTAGATTAGAATATGTAAATTAATGAGTGAATAAATAAACGAAAAAAAAATTAAAATAAGTAAAGTAAAAATAAATCAATAAGTAAAGAATATGTGAATAAAGCTAAACAAATAATAGATAGAGGTCAGCCGATATTGGATTTTACCGAAACGATAGCTAGGTTGGACCACAAGAAACTGGCCGATACGATAATTAACAGATTAGTTTTTAATAAATTTGTGACAAACTGCTGAACGAAAACTTAAAATGCTGAAAGGCTCTGTGGAAATGTTTAGAGAAAAATGTAAAAAAATAAAAAAATAAAAAATCTCATAAATAAATAATACAATTAAATTTAAATTAAAAAAAATAAATTTTAATAAATTATAGATTAAAATAATTAAATCATAAGTAAAATAAACAAATAAACAGATTAATTTATTGAAAAAAGTTACAATAAATAAACATAGGCCAATATAATAATAAAAAAACTAACTGAGATAATTAATTAAATAAAAATATAAAAAAAAAAAATTAAAAAAAAAAATGAGTGAATAAATAAATAAATAGAGATGAACCGATACTGGATTTTACTTTTACTAGCTAAGTTGGACCACAACTGGCCGATATTATTTAGTTTTTTTTTTTTTTTTTTTTTTTTTTTTTTTTTTAATGGATACTGAACAAGAATTAAAAAAAAAAAAACCCATAGCTATGTTTGTCTGTAAAATTTCGGACACCAAAGAAAACTCTCACAAACTGAAAGTACTTTTTGTTTATCACTTGTAATTGTCTTTTTCCCCTTTGTTACTTTACATTTGCTTGTATGTTTTGAAGCTATATTTATTTAGTTAAATTCTTATCATTTTTATTTATTTATTATTAATTTGTAATTATTTACAGTGAATGTCGTTGTTAGGCACGACACGGACCGGTTATTCCATATACGAGCAAAACAAATTAAACAAAGCAAATAAAATGTAATGATATTAATAAAAACATTCCCTGTAATAAAAACTATTATCTTCCGCTAAAAACTAATGTAGTTCCTCAGAAACGGTTTGGTGTGGTTTGTGTGACAGAGGGTTGCCGAGCACAAAATGAGGTCTAAACCCAGAAGTAAAACAAAGAAGTGCATGTCAATCAGAATCAAGGACTGAACATATCCGCTTTAAGAAAACAATTTATTGCACGTTCGGTGTTCGTCGTGTCGATTCGGGTCGGGTCTACAGATTGTAGGACACATTCCTGAAGTCCCGATGTGAATCAAATGATTCGCGATTATGTGAAAGTATCCAAGTAAATCCAATGATTCACGAAAATGAATGGCTCTTTTGATCTGGTTTTTGCTAGTGTCAATCGATGTTGAACCGAATGATCGAAAGTCATGAGTTTGAATCACATTGGAGCGGTTTCAGCGTAAATGACTCACTCATTGAAATCGGTTTGAGGCGTAAATTGACTCAGCCATTGAATCGGTGGAGGCGTAAAATGACTCATTCATTGAATGGTTTGCCGCGTAAATGACTCACTCATTGAAATCGGTTTTGAGGCGTAAATGACTCAGTCATTGAATCGGTTTGAAAACGCGTAAATGACTCAGTAATTGAATCGGTTTTGAGCGTAAATGACTCACTCATTGAATCTGTTTGACGCGTAAATGACTAACTCTTGAATTCGGTTTGACAGCGTAAATATGACCCTTCACTCAATTGAATCGGTTTGAACGCGTAAATGACTCACTCCATTGAATCTGTTTGACGCGTAAATGACTCACTTATTGAATCGATTTTGACGCGTAGAATGACTCATCTCATTGAATCGATTTTGACGTGTAAAATGACGCACTCATTGAATCGGTTTGTCTGTTCGTCTCTTCACGTCTTCAGTCATGTTTACATGACACTGTTAGCACTAATACTGGCTTAGCTCACTAGTTTTAAGACATTAACTGAATTAAGCGAAACAAGTATGATAAATAAAATATCCATATTTCCACTCCAAAGATTACATACTTCGAACATATTCAGGTGAGGTAACCGGTTTACTGCTAACTAGTGAAACACTCCATTAATACGACGAGCTGCAGCTCAAAATACATGTTAGATGGAAATACTGTGCATTATGATGGAGTTTGTAGCTTAATTCACTATATTTGAAATAGTTTTGAGCGTGCAGTTCAGTTGCTGTACAGTTCATTATATCGATGTCTAAAAATCAGCTGAAGCATCCAGAGTCTCATATCACTCAAGTGCATGTTCACTGTAGTAAATTAATATTGAGAAATGATTGTATTAGTCTGTAATATCGGAGAGTGATAGTCAAATCACAACAGCAGTGTTTACATTCACATATATTTAATTATTTGATCAAAATTATTGCTGGGGCTGAGTTGATGTTTCACATGTTGCCTGTTGTGCAGAGCTGAACTTTGCCACTGTAGTACATACTAGTTTCCATGACAATGGGCTGTAAAAAGAGGCGGGAAGCTTTAAACAGTTGTGAGGGTTCAAAGGTCACGAGCTGCATGGACTTTGTCCTCAGTGCCTTCAGAGCAGCTTCAGACCTCCTTTAGCACAGATCCAGTTTGTGTTTAGAAATATTTCTGACCTTCGTGTAAAGTTATAGTTAAAAGGTAAAAAGGTAAAATACATGAAAAAATTAGATTAAAATATATAGAAACAGATTAAAACGTAAATAATGAAATGAATGAATAATTTGAAATAAAATAAAGATTTGAAATAAAAATTAAGTAAAAAATTGATTAAAAAATAAACGTTAAGATTAAAATAAAATAAAAAATGAAATAAATAAATGTAAAACAAATCTACATTCAATAAAATCAAATTAAAATAAAAACGAATAAAAAAATTTTGTTTATATAAATTGGTATTTTAAAATAAAAAATAGTTATAATAAAAAGGAAATAATATTAATAAATTAATTATTAGTAAGTAGCATTAAAATTATTAAAAAATATTAAGTACAACATAAAATATTTTATAAATAAGCAAATAAATAAATAGATTTAAATAAGCAAAAGTAAATTAATGAATGAATAAATACAAATTAGAAGTCGATTTAAATTAAAAAATAAATAATGCATTAAACTGATCATAATTGACTGTAAAGACGTTACAAAAAATCATATTTCAAATAAATGCTGTTCTTTTGAACATTCTATTCATCTGTGAATCCTGAAAAATAAAATGTAGCACGGTTTTCCAGCAAAAATGTTTAATAAATGTTTCTTGAACACAAATTAGAATGATTTTAAAATAAAATATCACACTAAACACAAGACCAAATTAGAATGATTTTGAAAGATCATGTGACACTCAAGACTGGAGTAATGAAGCTGAAAATTCAGCTTTGATCACAGGAATAAAATACATTTTAACAGATATTAACATAGAAAACAGCTGTTTTAATAAAGATCTCAAATATTTAACCATTTTTTATCCCAGCATTTTTGATCAAATAACTGCAGCCATGGTGAGCAGAAGAGACTTCTTTCTAAAAGCATTTAAAAAACTTTAATTACTCCGAAGCTTAGACCAGTATGTGTAGTTCTACACAAAAACGTGAGTATTATAAATGATAATTTAATATCACATGCTGCTGGAATTGTAATATATGTCATCTCAGAATGAGGTTTTTATCATCACATTATTATACTCTCGATTATATGAATGTACGCATCTTCAGCTGTAAATGAACGCAACACAACCCCAAAAACATGTGACACAACGCCACCTACTGTTCACTACAGACACTGCATGCTCTGATCACAGGAGAAAATACCATCTGATTTGTTTAAACACATTTCTGAATGAATAGATCAAAATAAACAAATTAGTAAATAAATAAATAAAAAAAATACAAATGACCTTAAGATAAATAGAAATAGATTAAAATAAGTAAATAATGGATGAATAATAAATGAATACAAATAGTTTAAAATAAATGACAGTTAAATAAATAAAGAAAATACAATTAAAATCGAAAATGATGAAATAAAAATGCTTAAGTAAATAAATAATTAAGGTAAACGCATTCAAATAAAATAAAAATAGATTTAAAATAAATCAAAAATTAAGTTAAAATAATAATAAATAAATAGAAACATTCAAAAAATGAGTAATAAATTACATTAAAATAAATAAATAGAATAAATATGTAAATATGTTTAAATCAATAAAAAACTTATTAAAATAAAAATAGAGTAAAATAAGTAAATAAATAAATAAAATTACATTAAAATCGAAAATAGAAGATCTTAAGTTAATAAATTAAAAACAAAAACAAAAAACAAAAACAAAAAAAAAATAGATTAAAAAAAAAAAAAAATACAAAAAATAAAAAAAAAGAAAAAATAAAAAATCAAATAATAGTAAATAAATTACATTAAAATAAATAGAATAAAATATGTAAATAATGAAAAAAAAATAGATTAAAATAAATAAAAAATAAAGTTAAATAAATTTATAGATGAGTAAATACATGAGTAAATAAATAAATATTTGATTAAAATGAATAAAAATAGAATGACATAAGTAAATAAATTTAAGTAATAAGTAAGTAATAACTATTTTTATTTAGGTAAAATAGATTTAAATAAAAAATAAATATGGTTATTATTTAAACTAATGTTTTTAACTTGTCTCTTTCTTAATAGAATAGAATGTGGTGAACATGAAAATGATTAAGAGTTTGAAGAAAGCAAACTTCTTTTAAACACGATTGAGAGAGGAACATGTGATGATGCGTCCAAACTCGTTTCTCCATTTCATTAAATGTTTTGAGTGTTTTGTATTTTGGAACAATTTTAGAAGCTACGAGTCTACAAAATTAATTTTAAGCACGTAAGCCTTTAGATCAACAGGATTTGAATCATAAATTCAAACGGCTGGTATATTTATGTGGAGCTCAGAACAGGGAATGCTGGGAATTCTGGGGATTTTCCACCGTCTGAGGAGATATTGTGCATTGAAATGCTTTATGTGACGCTTCATGAGCAGAAATAGAAGTTTATATTTGCTCCCGCTCCGTCTAACAGAGCTGCATTCAGACACACTTTGATAGAAGGGCTTTCTCCAAACAGAAAACCTTCTCCCACTGTTTTATGAAGAGGAAATATTTACAAAGTGGATCCTGTAAAAGTGCAAAAATACTTATCAAGAATAAATCAGTTTCAGAAACAAAGACAGCTCAGATATTCATGGCATTTACATGACTCTACAGAACAGCGTTATTCTGAGATACTATTATAGATTTGATGAATATTTTAAATCATCTTTATATTTTCATTTTCATTTTGTTTGCTCTGTATTTATTTGCTAAGAAATACAGTAATACAGGTAACAATTGTGAAATATTATTACAATTTTAAAAAAGCTGATTTCTATTGAATTGTATAAATACAAAAAATAGTAAAAAATTCAGCTGTGATTACAGAAATAAATTACATTTGACAATATATTCACATAGAAAAGGGTTATTTTAAATTGTAATATTTCACAATTTCTAGTAAATTTTTAATAAATACAAAATCCAGTTTAAAAAGTAAATTAATCAATACAAATTAGATTAAAATAAATAAAATTATATATTCAAATAAGTAAATATATAAATACAAATTAGATTAAAATAAATAAAAAATATATATTCAAATAAGTAAATAAATAAATACAATTTAAATTAAAATAAATAAAAATATATATATTCAAATAGGTAAATAAATAAATAAAAATTAGATTATACTAAATAAAAATAGATTTTAGATTATACTAAATAAAAAATTTAATTAAAATAAATAAAAGAGTAAAATAAATAGATTAAAATAGGTAAATAAATGAGTAAATAAATAAATATCCAAGCAAACAAATACATAAATAAATACAAAAAAATTAAAAAAAAAAAAATAAAAAAATAAAAAAAAAAAAAAAAAAAAACAGAAAAAAAAAATATAAAAAAATATTTAAAAGTAATTAATAAAATTATTTTTAAATAAATAATATATAAAATATACAAAATATAAAAAAAAAAAACAAATGAGTAAATAAAAAAATAACATAAATAAAATATAAAAAAAAAATAAAATTAAATAAATAAAAATATATATTCAAATAAGTAAATAAATAAATAAAAATTAGATTATACTAAATAAAAATAGATTTAGATTATACTAAATAACAAATTAAATAAAAAATAAATAAAAGAGTAAAATAAATAGATTAAAATAGTTAAATAAATGAGTAAATAAATAAATAAATATCCAAGCAAACAAATACATAAATAATTAGATTAAAATATATACAAATATATTAAAATATATAAATAAGTAAATAAACAAATAAATTAAAATAAAATAAAAATGTATTAAAATAATATTTAAAAACAGTTTATATTATATTACATATATTAAAATAAGTAAATAAATGAGTAAATACATAAGTACATGAATACAAATTAGATTAAAATAAATAAAAATGTATAAAATAAGTAATATTATATTAATATTAGTATTAACATAACTAATATGCTATAATTAAATTAAATTTTTAAAAATATATTCTAATATAAAATCAGCTGTTTCAAATTGTAATAATATTTCAAATTTTTATTGTATTTTTGATCAAATAAATGCAGCTTTGGGGAGCAGAAGAGACTTGTTTTGTTTTTTTAATAGTTGATTGGTAGTGGAAGTGTTCTTAATAAAACTGGGGCCATAAAAATCTCTTTTGGATGTTTTTGCTGGTAACACGGTTTGGCTGCTGGCCTGCTTCACTGCTGAAGTGTTTCATATAGTTTTATGGATGGGATGAAGTGTATTGAGATGATGAGAGGGTTTCTGTGCCCGGGCTTGACTCCACTTCCTTCACACGCAGAGCTTTGTGTTTCAGCCGAAGAGCGCTGAGATCCAGCAACAGGTGACCGAACAATGAACCACACCTGCGCGACGGTCACATGACCACAGATGCCAAATAAAGGGCGGGAATCTGATGCCAGACGCCCGCTGAACAAATAAGGGCGAGTGTCATTGTGTGTCTGTGATTCATGTTCCTGTCTGTTTGTGAACGATTCATCTGTGAACGTCATTCAAACAGTCTTCTTTTATACTCTTTCTTTGCTATTCAAAATATAATAAATTGACTTATTTTTGTCCAACATCCTCAGTCCTTCTTTGATGTGACGCCCACATAGTCCATATACTTCCTGAAGTCACACTCTACATTTTTTTTCTATTGCTGAGTATCCTGATCTAAAAATCATGAAAAAAATATTAAAAATCATTTTCAAACATCACATTTCAAAACAAATATCTTCAAAACTAAAATCTATTAAACTGAAACTCATCTCAATTATCAGCATCATAACTCCAATCATCATTACCACATTATCCACAGAAACAATAAAAACATAAATACATATATAAAATATTGCAAAATTGATGTTTGTTTCCAAGCAAGTTTCAAACAATCTCTCCATCTGCCATTGGTTGAACAAACAGGTAGCCCCGCCCCCAATCTCACACTATTGGTCGAGCAAATGTTAATAGTTTTATATATATATATGATTATTTTAAAGCTACAAAATTCAGACTTTGTTTCTCACCATTCTGAGTTAGTATTTTACAATTTTGATATTTAACCCCCTTGTGATTCTGATTTTAAATTAAAAAATGTGAAAAAAAAAAGATAAAAAGTCACAGTTTGTAATTTTTGTATCCCGTGGCAGAAACAGGCTTCCATTCAAAGCAGCTTCGCATTAATAAACAGCAAAATAAGTGTTATTGTTGCAGTTAATGAATTACGAAACAAATTAAATTTGATCTGTAAAGCAGAAGAAAGACAATAGTGTCATTATTCAAATCAAATTTTGTTCAGTTTTAGTTTCAGTTTAGTTCAATAAATATCATTTTGATATGATAATATGATCAATTATGAAAAGATTAAATTCTTTTATAAAGCGGCTCTATATAGTGATATAATGATGAATGTGTATCTATTTGAAATACTCTATTACAGGCTCACTTTAGTGCTGGTTAAAGTTAGGCTAGTTAGTTTGATCTAGTTAGCCCCTGTTGGTATAGATATTGTATAATTACACCAAAAAGCATCTAAAAAAGCATGTGTCTCCATTGAGAAAAAAAAAATCACAATTATTTTACATTACAAAAATAAATTTAAAATCAATTTTAAAATATATTAAAATGAAAAAAATCGTATTTTAAATGGTAATATTTCACTATTTTCTTAAATAAATGCAGCTTTGGCTGTTTTAACAAAATATTTATTTTTCAAATAAATGCTGTTCTTTTGAACTTTCTATTCATCTGTGAATCCTGAAATAAAAATATATATTATGGTTTCCATAAAATTTTGAGCAGCACAACTGTTTTCAACACTGATAATAATCAGAAATGTTTCTTGAGCAGCAAATCAACATATTTTCATGATTTCTGAAGATCATGTGACACTGAAGACTGGAGTAATGATGCTGAAAATTCAGCTGCACATCACAGAAATAAATTATAGTTTAACAGAGATTCACATAAAAAAACAGCTGTTTTAGATTATAATAATATTTCACATTTTTACTGTATTTTTGATCAAATAAAAGCAGCCATGGCCATGATCATATCTGTTGCACTGCCTTCTATGTGATTTAAATGTAAAAAATCAATGCATGTAGTTGAAACATCAGTGTGACTGAATTCTGTTCAATCTTCGAGTTTACATGAAACTCGTGGAGGAGAATGAAAACTCTCGGCTGGACGTGAAGCGACTTGCTCTGGCTCTTCATTGTGTGCCGTGTTTGCTCAGGTTGGGTGTGTTGAGATGCTTTCAAATGGTTTCAGTCCGTGACGTTTCGCTTCTTTAATAGTAGCAGCGTTTGCACTGGAACATAAAACATTGTGCTGGAGTTATGAATAAAATTCCTTCCAGATGCTGGAGACGTCTGATCGGGGCGAGAGGTTAACCGTCCTTGAGGAGCGTGAGGGAGAGGGACACATAAACACGCTCCGCTGGACATCAGGGACTCATTTCTGCCTTGTGAGGGCTTCAGATATGTGCTTCATTTGATCTGCAGGTGGCCGTTATTCCCAGATGTCTGCTATTTTCCTCAATGACAATTTGCAGGTTATTGTTGAAAGTTATTGTGTTTGATTACCGCGACTTCCTTTAGTTAAACATGAAAAGCTGGAATGGAAATTGCGAGGAATTATGGCTCCAATTTGAATTCCAGTTTCCTCAGCAATTTTATTAATGATTATTCTAGTCCCTCCTCAATAATTAGTCTTAAACACTAAACAAAATACTCAAATGAACAGTTCTCTAAAAAACTAACAAAACCCCCACATACTTCTGTCTTTTCTGTGTTTCACTGAAACATAAAAGAAAGTCATTTAGCTTTGGACTAATAATTTGCAATTATCTTTCATGCTCAAATAGTGCTATATATATTCCTTAATGTTGTCATAATTTATATATAAAATATGTATATATTATTTTGAATAATTATATTGCATAAATTGATATATTGTTTTATTATATATTATATTAAGTTTATTTTTTTATTATCAATGTTGAAAACAGTTGTGCTGCACAATATTTTTGTGGAAGCATTTTACTTTTCAGGATTCACAGATGAATACATTACATAATATTACACAAAAATATTGTGCAGCACAACTGTTTTCAACATTGATAATAATCAGAAATGTTTCTTGAGCAGCAAATCAGCATATTTTCATGATTTCTGAAGATCATGTGACACTGAAGACTGGAGTAATGATGCTGAAAATACAGCTGCGCATCACAGAAATAAATTACAGTTTAACAGAGATTCACATAGAAAACAGCTGTTTTACATTCTAATAATATTTCAGATTATTTTACAATATTTTTGATCAAATAAATGCAGCCTTGCTGAGCAGAAGAGACTTTCTTTCAAAAACATCTTTCAAACTCCCTGATTTCTATAGAGAATTTTAATCTCTTAAATAGAAACTAATAATAAATAAAACAGATTTGGGCAGAATCACATAATTATTTGTTCATCTTCATATAAAAGCAGCCGTTTGTCAAAAGCACGTGCTTCATCTGCTTGTGTTCTCACAGATCGTCTGACACGACGCTGTTTTCTCTCGTCTGCTTTCAAGGCCAGACGCTTGGCATCTCAGATGTGTGAGTGTTTCTGACCGGCTCGTAAGCGTCATTTGTTGAGGGGAAATGAGTGTTTCATATTTACACAGATGTAAACAGCAGTTGCCAGGCGAGAGTCAGGGTCAGTGGCGCTGTGAAGAGCCAGAGTCCCACCTTTGACTTTAACTGTGCACCGCTGGCTCACGTCATCAGATGTCAGAGATGCGTGACTTTTTAGGCCTGAATTAAAGGCTCATGCGTTTGAATCGAATATGACATTTCCATGCCTTTGGATTACACAGCTTTAACATAAACAAACTAATGAACTTAATGTGATGCGTATCTGACAGTCATGCATCAATGAAACAGGTCAGATCTCTGCACTCAGTTTATTACAGTTAAGTATTTACATCTGTTGATGATTTTATTTAAATAATCATATTTTCAGCAAAATGCATTTATTAAAATGGCTTATCAGTATTAATTTAGATGAGATTATATCACATAAGATAGAATTATATTGATCCCAGATTGCTTCCACACTCTTGTATTTAACTTCCAATTGAAACACTGGATTTATTGATGATGAATATATAAAGCTGGTTATTGTGTGTTTAAAACACATATAGTTCATGAGCACTATTACAGAAATCTGACCTGTTACATTTATGCATGACTCACAAATATG
The DNA here is from genome assembly GCF_018340385.1 of Cyprinus carpio. Classification (NCBI taxonomy): domain Eukaryota; kingdom Metazoa; phylum Chordata; class Actinopteri; order Cypriniformes; family Cyprinidae; genus Cyprinus; species Cyprinus carpio. The sequence continues at coordinate 33,137,146 of NC_056605.1, read as the reverse complement.
CATCACATTAAGTTTACCAGTAGTTTGTGTTAAAACTCAAAAGCAGAAATCTTGTGTTGAGGCCTGAGACTGCACACCGTCCGCATGCGCTCGCAACACACACCGTAAACCTGAGCCAACACATGGCTGCAATAAGCAACAAATTAAGCCATTACAGGAGCATTCAAGGTGTGCAGACATCCGTGTTTGAAGGGTTTAGGAGTGGACGAGGATCTCCTGGACACACCAATCTGCCCGCTGACGGAGAAAAACACCCACGACCAGGGGACATTCTGAAACACTTAACGTCGCTTAAAGGGTTCATATGATGCTTTTTTAAAGATCATTATTTTGTGTATCTGGTGTAACAGAATATGTTGACATGCTTTAATTATCAAAAAACACATTATTTTTCAAACACTGTACATTATTGTAGGTCCTCTATGCCCCACGTCTCTCAAACGCGTCGTTTTCTTCAAAGCCCCTCCTTGCGACAAGTGCAGTCTTCTCTGATTGGCCAACTGACCCAGTGCATTGTGATTGGCTGAACACCACAAGCACTCGTTGGAAATGTAACGACCCTTTCCCTAATCGTGAGCTGTTAATAATGTCCTTAGTTTTACCATAAGTTCATGCTTAAAAAGAGGAACAGAGTCGCGTGACAGACACAGTGATGAAGCTCGTATGTGTTTGCAGTACACAAGCCACGGACGGTTAAGACAGCTGACTCCACTGTGTGACCGCCGTCTCTCTCTTTCTCACACACACACGCACACATACACAATGCGCAAAACTACACATTTGAACAGTCAATAGCAAATACTTGAACTAATAATAAAGCATACTTACAGTAGGGTTGTGGCCGAGTCTCAACTTTGATAAAGAATATCTCTTTGGGTTTGAGACTTTAGTCTTTGCAACTTTAGTGAAAGTGAAAAGTGAAAGTCGTGACATTTGCCAAGTATGGTAACCCATACTCGGAATTGGTGCTCTGCATTTAACCCCTCCAAGTGCACACACACAGCAGTGAGAAGAGAACACACCGTGAACACACACCCGGAGCAGTTGGCAGCTATATCCTGCGCTTCAGCCATGGGTATTGAGGAGGAAGAGAGCACTGTTCATTCACTCCCTCCCACCTACAACTCCTGCCAGCACCGAGACTCAAACCTGCAACCTTTTGGTTACAAGTCCAATTCTCTAACCATTAGGCCACAGCTGCCCCCAATAGGGCAGCAGCAGCTGTATTATGGCTCATATCTTTACAGATCTTCTTCATGCACCAAGAGCTTGTAACACTCCAAAGAGAAAGGAAATCATATGACCCCTTTAACACGTAGTTAAATGTGTTGCGTTTGTGGCTTATATCTGCTTGTCTGTACAAAGTATGATTTATTAAAGGGATACTCCACCCCAAAATGAAAATTTTGTCATTAATCACTTACCCCCATGTCGTTCCAAACCCGTAAAAGCTTCGTTCGTCTTCGGAACACAATTTAAGAAAGTTTGGATGAAAACCTGGTACACGAAGAAAACAAAAATAACAACTTTATTTATTTAATGTTTATTTAATGTTTATTGAGTTTGGACATTTAAAAACGCTGTTTTAATGCATTAAGACACGTGAAGTGTTTTCTTTATAATGGTTTTCAATGGGAGGAAAACGCTTAACGTGTAATTTAATGCGTTGCGTTCATATCATAACTCATATCTGCTTGTCTGTTCATAGTATGATTTAATAATGTTTATTGAGTTTGGACGTTTAAAAACACTGTTGTAAGCCATTAAGCCAAATTAAGCGTTTTTCTTGTAATGGTTTTCTATGGGATGAAAATGCTTAACGCGTTGCGTTCTTATTATGGCTCATATCTGCTTGTCTGTACATAGTATGATTTATTAACACGTTTATTGAGTTTGGTCATTTAACAAGTTTTAATGCATTAAGCCACCTTAAGCGTTTTCTTCCCATAAGTAATTAAACGCATTGCATTCATCTGCTTGTCTGTACATGTATGTTTAATTATTAATGTGTTTATTGAGTGTGGTCTTTTAAAAACACTGTTTTAATGCATTCAGCCACGTTAAGCGTTTTAGAATGTCGCGCGACCGGAGCCTGATCAGATGTGTGTGGCCATTGCAGCCTTGAAAACACGATCCTGACTGCTTTCATTAGAGAAGTGCGCGCTGAAGTATTTGGCTGGACTCCGGCTGGCCCGCGGCGCAGCAGTCGCAGGCCAAACCTACCGATTACGAGCCCCAGTTTCTGTCCTGCAATGTTCAGGAGGAATACCCATAAAAAACCTCATTTAGATGCAAACCAAACGCTGCTGCTTCTTCGAGTGAAGTCATGAATTATTATTAATCAATCATTCAAGTAATTCATCCACCTTCTAACTAACGCGTCTATTTCTAACCGGCGGGATTCGGGAGCATTTCAGTGTTTTAATAAGCGCAGGAGTCATTCTTTCCACGCTACTCTACTCGTGGCTGGCGAGGAGAAATAATGCTAGACATGTCTGCAATGCTTGTAAAACGGTGTGAAGCTCACATGGGAAGTTTCCACTGGAATCACTACAAGCTATTGTGTTTTAATGCACTGCTCAGACTAGTGGAAAGAAGACATGCTAAATACATATTTAAGTGTTTATTTTATTGCACTTGATCTATTTCTGTTGCAGTACATATCTTTCAAGTTCTGCTTTCTCTACTTCAGCAGCTCTAACACACACCAAACTTTAGTTTTCTAAAATGTTATGGTGAAATATGCAAATGAGGCACCATCTAATTAAATATGCAATTTGCATACATTTCCAGAACATAAATCTGATCATTGTATAAAGCCAGGCTCATAATTCTTGTTTGATTTTGTTGAAATGTTAGTTGAAGGTTTTCCAGAGGGGATTTGGATTTCTCTTTTTATTACTCCATAAATCAGAAAATATCACATTTTAACCATGTTTTTAGGAATAAAATGTAAAAATATATCGGGCATATGTGTGTGTGTGTGTGTGTGTGTGTGTGTGTGTGTGCTTATGTGACCCTGGAACCAAAAAAAAAAAAAATTACAAAGGGTCAATTAAGGGTCAAAACCTCATCTGAAAGTTGAATAAATAATTTTTCCATTGATGTATGGTTTGTTAGGATATGACAATATTTGGCTGAGATACAACTATTTAAAAATCTGGAATCTTTAAACATCTTTAAAGTTGTCCAAATGAAGTTCTTAACAATGCATATTACTAATCAAAAATTAAGTTTTGGTATATTTACGGTAGGAACAAATAAAACATCACAATTTACCTAACATTCTAATAATTTTGACCCATACAATGTATTGTTGGCTATTGCTGCAAATACACCTGTGACTGCTGACTGCTTTTGTGCTCCAGGGTCACATTTATAGAATATAGATAGTAATAAGACTAAAGTTTGGTGTGTGCAGGAGCTCCTGAAGTTGAGAATAATAAATAAAGTGCAATGAAATAAACAATTAAATGTGTATTTTAGTTGTTTCCTTCAAGTCTTAAAGAAGACATTTTATGGAAACAAAATGCCACAAAACTGCCCACTGCATAAAGAAGCAGAACTTTGTCCATCATCACATCTGAAGTTACTCTACCTGCGTCTGGAGGGGCGGGGCTACGCGCAGAGCTCGTGCAATGACGCGCGTTGACTCCGCCCCTCCGCAGCGCGAAACTTTCTTCAGTCTTCCTTCAGTCTTGCTTCAGTCACATTCACTCTCGCTGCAGCTGCAGATGACCAGCTCCGCGATGCTCGCGTTCATGTGGATTACAGGGCTGCTGTGGAGCGCCGCGGGCGCCGACGCGAGGAAACCCGGAGACGAGTTCTTCAGCGCGAGCGTTTACCGCGCGAGGTGCGCGTCGCGATGCCTCAGCCTGCACATCACGCGCATTTCCGCCGCTTTCAAACATTTCCAGGTATGTCAGAATATGACATTATCCCAGACTAGCGCGTCATCAACATCAGCTTCAATGCAACATTCTGAAACTTTGACTTTGAATACACAATCTTGACATTTAGATCCATATGTTTGGTTATTAATAGGCTATTATTAGGATTATTGCTAGAATGGTCAACCGATAAGTGCTTTAGAATGACCGATATATAGCATGCACTCTTAAAAATAAAGGTTCCAAGAGATGGTTTTCACAGTGATGCCAGAGAAGAACCTGTTTTGCTTCCCCTGGGAACCCTTCAGTGAACAGTTCTTAATAAAAAAAATTTTTTCTTAGTGTTTTATAATCTGAAGAAACTTTTTCCACCGTAAAGAACCCAACCTTTTGTGGAATGAAAAGGTTCGATGGATGGTAAAGGATCTTTGAGGAACCATTGATGCCAATACAGAACCTTTATTTTTAAGAGTGCATGTTCAAATGGAATGTACAGAAATTATGAAATCAGATTAATCAGATTAATTTTTTTTTACAACATTAGTCTATTGTTATTTTACACTATTTAAATTCATTTTAATAATTAAAAACACTTAGTGCACATTATCTGTTGGCAAAGCTGTCAGTAGATTTTGAACCTGACACACTGATGATGATCATTACAGTGGCCTAGAAATAAAACTATTTAATGACAGAATATGAAATGAACACTTATTTTACAAAATATTTACTTTAATATTGAGTTCATGTTGGAACAGGCACATGGAATATCGGCTATTTAATCAGTTCTCAGTCTGCCAATAATGATTAATTATTTAGTCCATTTAATTATTATTGTAGTTAATTAGGTTTCATGTTTAGAGCTTCATTAATGAATGATGTTTTTCGTGGTCATCCGGTTAGCTGCTGATAGTGTGCTTTATTGATGAGGTGTTGAAATCAGTTTTCAGCTCAGAACTTCCATCTGCTTTTCTGGTTAATCTGGTTTAAAGAAGTGATTCGTATTCACATCAGACAGTGTGCAAACTTGATTGATGTGTAAAGTGACTCTGGGTTCTAGTTGTTATAGTTGTTTATGTTCTTTACACAATAAACAAACCATCATAAGAATTTTCTGAGGAGAAAGAGTCAGTTACATCCCTTCAGTGTGAAACATGGATTTATATATATATATATATAAGAATTTTGTTTTATTTTTAAATTTATTTATTTATTTATCCAATAATGAGAAATGTGCAGGAAAAAGTGCTTAATTGTCAAAAAATGTAAATGCTTTCCCCCCCTTAAATTACATTGAAAACACATTTCCATCCCATATTCATATTAATTTAATCAAAAATATTTATCTTTTTAATTTATTTAGTGTAAAGTGCTTGATTGAAATGGAAATGCAAAAAAAGGTCATTTGTTGTAATCCACTTTCTATAACATAGTCTACTTAATAGTATCAAACAAGGCTAAAAGCATTGTTGTTTTGTTGGTGTGGATCCTTAATCTCCAGCGACACCGGTTTAATGTGTGTTTAAAAGGCATTTTTGGGACTTTATTGCATTTTGGCTGATCCTTAATCTCCAGCGTATGAGAGCATGCAGTAAAACACATGATTCCTTGTTAGAAAGTGAGGGGTTTGTGTTGCTCTTACGCTCTTGTTTTGTCAGAAGTCCTGCGTCTACACCCGTTATTAGTTTGCTTCAGAAGCCTCAGGCGAAAGGCTCTTCTCCTGTCTAATGTTTTCCAGCACACGCTTGCATCTGAATGCCACCACGAGTGTGTTTCAAGGTTTAATGCATGCACTCTAAAGCGTTTGAAACTTGCCATGTCAACCCAAACAAGCTGACATGCATCCGAGGAGAAATGCACTCGTTGATGGTTTGATGTGTTGCCATTTGGCAGCTTAGCCGTTAATGATTTGGCAGGAAGTGCCGTGACATAACATCAAAAGGGACGTATGGAGAAAGCAGGCGGAGTCTTTTGTCTGCGCAGGAAGTGCCGTGACAGGCTGAGCTTGATAAAGGGCTGGTTGAACTGGCTGGGAAGCTCCAGGAATAGAAAGCGATTGTTGTTGGTGCTCCATAAAGAGTGTTCGGAGGCCGTGTGTGTGTGTGTGTGTTCGCAGGTCTTTCATGTGAAAATGGGAGGTCTGGTCAGCTGCAAAAACATGCAGCCCCCCTCTGAACTCTCCTGATGACCAAATGCCAGCGTCACACGCCGAGCTGCTGCCCTCAGTTCCTCTGCATCACTCAGATAAACCTTCACTCAGTGCAGAGCTGATGAATGAGTGACTGAACCACAGTCTGAAAACACTGGAACGTTTCAGAAAAAATAAAAGCTTTTTTAGCAATTAGAAAAAAATGCAAAAGAAAGAAAAGTTCTGAAAAAAAAAAGAAAAGTTTGTATTATTTTTAGGTGATTAACTAGTGATACATACATATCTATCTATCTATCTATCTATCTATCTATCTATCTATCTATCTATCTATCTATCTATCTATCTATCTATCTATCCACACCATCACATCCAGCCATCGTTCTATCTATCGTTCTATCCGATCTAGTATCTATCTATCTATCTATCTATCTATCTATCTATCATCTTGTCTATATATCTATCTATCTATCTATCTATCTATCTATCTATCTATCTAGCTATCGTTCTATCTATCGTTCTATCGTTCTAGCTATCGTTCTAGCTGTTGTTCCGTCTCTCATTCTGTATATCCATCTCTCTATCATCCATCTATCTATCTGTTGTTCTGTGTATCCATCATCTATCTATCCATCTCTCTCTACAACACACCAATCATCATTCCTACCATCCACACACACACACCAACACACCATCCATCCTATCTATCGTTATATTGCTTTATCTATCGATTCTTCTAACTATCATTCTGTATAATCCATCTGTCTATCCATTCATCCATCCATCCTTCATTCGTTCTATCATCCATCTGTTGTTCCATCCATCCATCCATCCATCCATCCATCCATCCATCCATCCATCATCCATCAATCATCCATCCATCCATCCCTGCATCCATCCATCATCCATCCATCCATGCATCCATCCATCCATCCAAATAAGAAGCTCTTAAGAGCATCTCAACTCGTGCTGGAGAATGTTCATCGTCAGATTTGTTTTCATGCCGCTAAAATAATTCAGATGCTCACAAATTTGTAATGAATCAGTTTGTTAGATTAGTAAAGAATATTGGACTCTTTTATTTATCCAAGCCACTTTTTAAAACCTAGAAAGTTTATGTCCCAAATAACAGTGTGTCAGTGCAGGTCATCAAAACAGTGAAATGAAGCTTTCTGGAGTTTTAATTGTGGTATTGTAGAGTATTTATGTATCAGTGATTGGGTAACGGACAGAGGGAAACACCCGGCTGTAAATCCAGCGTCTGCGAGCTGAAAGGCTGGCTCTGTTCGGGAAAGCATCTGCTGCGTGTGGAATTATTTATGTGTGGACGTATGAAGCCAAAGGTGTGTCAGAGAGTCCTGCGAGCGCGCCTGACGTCGTAAAAATTATTGCGTTTTAAATTAAGCCATTATCCCCCCCCTCTGCCCAAAGGAAAACCCTTCTCTATCCAAACAAAGGAAAGACAAACATTGGAAAGAAGTCGTGCCGTGTCGCTTGTCAAGGGCCTTTGATATGAAACAACTCTGGAAGGGAATCAGACCGCAGCAGCTCGTATGTGTGCGGGTTTCATTAGCAGAGACATGAATGGAGTCTTGTGCCGATTCACACGCTCAGAAACATCCACGAACCTTCAGATTCAGCGCTCGATTAGCTCTGAATATAATCAGTGTTGGTGAGATCTTCTGCTCTTTGGCCGGTGTGAGTGTGGGGTGTGTTACGGCTGAACTTATCTAAGTAATAATGGCTCTTTAAACAACCCGAGAGTGCATTATTTCCACTTTACAGCCCGTTTATCTCCGGAATGTGGCATCTGTAGATGTTTTGCGCCTTATGAGATGCTGATAAGAACGTCAGTTTGCTGATTTACCAGCATGTTGCCCAATCCAAAAATTGTCAGCAGATATATATATATTTTATAATGTATATAGTTATTTTTCCTGAAATTCAACCAGTAAAATGATATCTTTGTATAATCCAGTGAACTTTATTTGGAACTAAATTGGACATAAAACTGATCTTGTTGTTTCTTCATATAAAGCATTGTGCGCTTTAGGACATTTCAGTGGAAATTTGTAGAGAAACAGTGTCAAAAATTAAAAATAAATAAAAAAAAAAATATAAAAAAAAATAAAAAAAAAAATAAAAAAAAAAATAAAAATATAAATGTATATATTTAAACAAACAAACAAACAAACAAAAAATACATCTAACAGTGGTGCTATAATGAGTAGGAAAACTGTTATTAACTTTTAAGAAGCTAAAATTGGGGGGGGAAAATTTAGGGGGGGGGGGGTTTATCATTAATATATATTTCCGAAATAATATTGAGTCAACAAAAAAAAAAAAACCAACAACAACAACAAAAAAATTTTTTGGATTAAAATGAGAAATATTATCGTAAAATAAAAATGCGTAAATAAATTTGTAGTTAAATAATGCATCTAAAAGCACAGTGCTATAATGAGTAGAAAAATAGAATTAACTTAAAATAAACTAAATACAGTTTTTTTTATTTAATTATATTTAGATACATTTATAATACTAATCTTCACAGAATAAATTGGGTCTAAAACATTGAAAAGCCTTTAGGACAACAGCTTTAGACTGTAAAGGTATGACAAAATGATGGATGACACTGGCTTGTTTTACTCCCAGACGTCTGCTGAATGAAATGAGAGCCGTATGGAATGATTTAAGCAGAAGGCTGTGAGCTGTGTCGTGTTAAACACTCGCCTAAAGCAGCGCTCTGATTAAAGCATCTCAACAATGTCAATAAAAGCCAGAAGAACAGCTCAAAACAAAACAATCTAAAAGAGAACAAATCAAACCACCCGCCGACTACAACAAAACACACTAACTAGAGCACTTAGCATGTGACACGTGCCAAACGCATGGAAGGCCATAATATTACATATGTCTTTACACATAGCTTGTACAGATGATATAATCTCTACACGTGTTATTTCATGTACAGATGTTCTGACGCATAAACACAAGATTTGTACGTGAAAATGACATACGATCAAGTGTAATTCACGTATGTATGTACATCACCTTTAATGACGTCACTGTGTAGAGCTTTACATCACTATTATATGTTTAATCAGTTTTATGCAATATCATCTATCTATCTATCTATCTATCTATCCATCTATCTATCTATCTATCTATCTATCTATCTATCTATCTATCTATCTATCTATCTATCTATCTATCTATCTATCTATCTATCCCATTCATCCAATCCATCCATCCCAGTCCATCATCCATCCATCTATCCATCTTCCATTCATCCATCCATCCATCCATCATCCATCCATCAATCCATCATCCATTCATCCATCCATCCATCCATTCATCCACCCATCCATCCATCCATCCATCCATCCATCCATCTGTCCATCTTCCATTCATCCTTCCATCCATCCATCCATCCATCCATCCATCCATCTTCCATTCATCCATCCGTTTATCATCTATCCATCCATCCATCTGTTGCTTCTTCGATCCATCTATCTATCATCCATCCACCATCTATCCATCTATCTAATAAATTGTCATCTGTCAATCTATTGTCATATCCATCCATCCATCCATTTATCATTTGTCCATCCATCTATGAATCTATCCATCCTTGTTCTGCCATCCATCCATCCATCCATCCATCCATCCATCCATCCATCCATCCATCCATCCATCCATCCATTTATCATCCATCCATCAATTTATTTTCCATTCATCCATCCATTTATCGTCTACCCATCATCTGTAGCTCTATCCATCCATCCATTAAATTGTCATCTATCGATCTATCGTAATATCTATCCATTAATTTATCATTTGTCCATCCATCTATGATTCTGTCTCTCCATTTTTCTATCTATCTGTTGTTCTGCCATCTATCCGTCCATCCATCCATCCATCCATCCATCTGTCCATCCGTAAGGCTTATAAACCTTTAGGCTTTCAAAACCTTTCTGTAAATTTGGATTAATTTAACTAATAAAAATACATTACATAAATCAAATTAATAACCACAATATTTTCCCACATTTTCCCCCGCCAACATAATCCTACCCCACCTAAACTCTCAACATCATTGTACACTGTGAACACTGTTGGCTCTGTGACGAATCGTTTCTATTCCTCTATTGTTAGTCTCTTCGGATAAGAGCGTCTGCTAAACACACACATGTAAAGGCACAGTTTATCTCTCAGGATGATGTTGTGTTTAGTTCCTCGATGGATTAGAGATGATCTGACACACAAATCCCTCAGTGACTGATTTAAATCTGTGAGCTTTAAACGCTCCAGGAATACCCTTGACTCTCCACAGAGCCGGGTCACAATGCTGACCTATAATTATCAGCGCGAGGTCAGCGACAGCTGGGTCAACATCCCGCCGAGTGTCCGAGGACTGCAGTCACGCCTCACAGTCCTCCTCCGATGGGTCTGGAGAGGTGTCTGTGTCCGGGAGGGAGCTCAGGTTATAAGTGTAGTGACTCTGTTCACAATACAGCATGATCTTACATGCCTTAGTGCATTTATAAAAATAAATCTCCGTAGATTTTGGCAGAAATTCAACAGTTCTACCTAATGCTTATTGATTATTTTTATATCATGTTTGGTTATGCCTTCATCAATCAGTATGTTTCATTAAGTTGTGGTTAATACATGGCTAAATCTCTTCTGCAAAAAGTTTGTCTGTGCACTTATTTCATTGCCTAAATTAAATAATTAAAAATTAAATAATAAAATAAAATAATTAAAAAATAAAATAAAGATAAAATACAGGTTTGCAGTGGTTGTTTGTAATAATTCAAAAAACAACCAACAATTAATAAATAATATATCAAAATAATAAAAAAAAAAAAAAATAAAATAATAATAATAATTATAATTATAATTATTATTAATACTACTATTATAATAGATATTAATACTACTATTAAATACAAATTATAAAAATTAGCAAATAAATAAGAAATATTACTATTGTAATATTGAGTATTTAAGAAATAATAATAATAATAATAATAAAAATGAAAATAATAATTTTATTTTACATTTACAATTATAAATTGCAATACTAATATTAAGTATTATGTTCATCTTAAAATTCTTTATTTTGGTTTTCAGTGGTAAAGCCATCAACTTTTATTTTGACAGAAAATCCACAGAGAGTCCCTTAAAAGCTGCTCTCTTGTTGATAAATGCTTCTCATTTCAAGAATAGGAAAATGTTTGCCGCATGTTGAGTTCACTCCGAAACACAAAGTGCACACATTTATTTAATTAAATCACAGCCTTATCACATTTTCGGTTTTATTTCGATTAACTGCCCTACCATGTAGGCATTAGGCAGCTCATTATGTTTTGGTTCAAAGCTCCTGCAGCTCATGAGGTGCAGCTAATAATGTTTGATTTACACTCACATAAAGATGATCCAATTATCATATCTGATCCGGTAGAGCAGCTGAAACTGGTTTTATGTCTCTGATTGAAGACACACATTTTCGTTCCATTAAAGCATCGCAAACGTCTTCAGCAACGCACATGTTCTGCATTCGAGGCTCTCCCTGGCTTTGAAGCCGCTGACCGTTATCCTTGACATCGAGTGCAAAACACCCTGCGGGACTGGAGGGCAAATTAAGTCCTTTAATGATAAGTTCTTTTCCAAGGTTTCACGGGGAATTTCCACTGGATTACATTGTTCTAGATTCCTTTGAACTTGACATTGAACTTAAGCAGACTTTTGGTTTACAGACCGTTGAAGTTTGCCTGTTTGCAGATGCTTGCTGGGAGAAAGGAACAAAACCACAATTCAATTGAAACTGTAGTTAATGGTACATTTTTAGTCTGTGTTTTGTGTAAACGAATCTTGGAATCTGTGTTTTGAATCAATTCAAACTAAAAAATAACATTTACTGTAAACATTTTTAGTCAAGCACCATTTTTATGAGTGATGGTGCAAATGAATCTATTAAAAACTAATCACTGAAACAAACAACTTAAATAAACAATTTGAACTGATTTACTAAAATCATTCAAACTAATTTGTTTTTCTGCTCTTACTTTTCTAATCATTTACCTGTTTGAGTGAATGTTTCTTATCTGATGTGATTTCCAGTGTTTTATGATGTCTTTTCTCTCGTTTCAGAGCAATGGATCATTGGTTTGGTGTCAGAATCACAAGCAGTGCTCGAAGGTAAAACTGTGAAACTCATCAAAAAAAATTCCAAGTCAAAGTACACCACAAAACACCAAAACAAAAGAATAAAAGAAAAAAAAAAAAAAGAGAAAACAAAAAGAAACATATATAAAAAAAAAAAAAAAAAAAAAAAAAAAAAAAATATTATAAAATTTTTTTGATCATATTTTTGTGTTGCATTGATAGTTTACCAACAGCGAACTCGAGTGAGGTTAATTTTGAGTCTGTCATGCATTTGACATTTTTTTGAAGATCATTTTGGTCTCTTAGTGCATTTGACGACTAGCTTTATTTCTGATATTGTGTGTTAACTTATTGTTCCACAACATGTTGTTAATATTGTATGTATGCAGAACATGACTCACCTTTAAAAAAACAAACAAACAACATTTTGAAGTGAAATGAGACCTGGACATGTTTTGTTAAACTCAATGCCTCACTCAACATGTTGTTAATATTGTATGTATGCAGTTGCAGCAGTATCATGTGATGCATACTCTCCAGTTTTCTATGGTAACAGTAATATTGAGTCTCTGTGGGGGTCTGACGGTATAGACATGTCCTGTGTTGAATCATTACACACTCACAGGATGAGCTGATGCATGACGCTTGTTCATATGTGTTTAACTGAGACGCTGACAGACAGATTCATTTTAAAGGTATGAAACGATGAGCAACAGTTGAAAAGAGAGAAAGAAAGGGCTCAGTTTTTCACTTCAAGGCTGTTTTAAGGGTTTGATTGCTTGTTACGAATCCCAGTTATAGGTAATATTCATGTGTTGCATTGATAGTTTAGCAACAACAAACTCTGTCAAAGTTCATTTTGAGTCTCTTGTGCATTTTACATGTTCACAGAATTTTTAAATAAGGTATGACACAGGTATTTTATATGTATTATTATTATATTCATATTTAATAAATAATAAATCAAATAATTACAAATCAAATTATAAAAATACAATTAAAAATACTAATATTTTATTTAAATATTTTTAAAGATCACAAGTTTAAAAAGTACAGTATTTATAAATGTAATTATTGCAATGCAAGAAAATAGTTGTATTTTATTTAAATATTTGTAAAGTTTACAAGTTTTAAAAAGTAAAGTATTTATGCATATCATTACTGCAATGCAAGAACAAATAGTAGGCTATTTTTATTTAAATATTGGTAATGTTTCCAAGTTTTAAAAAAAAAAATATAAATATATAAAAAACAACAACACAGCAAAAAAAAAATAGTTACATTATATAAAAAAATGTAAAAATTACAAAATTAAAATAAAAAGTAAGGTAATGTAATTATGTATCTCATAACTGCAATGCAAGAAAAAACTGTGTTTTTTTACAATTTAAATATTTGTAAAGTTTGCACGTTTTAAAAAGTAAAGTATTCATATTGCAAGAAAAAAATATTCAAATATTTGTAAAGTTTACAAGTTTAAAGAAGTAAGGTTGAAGTACTAATACATCTCATTACTGCAATACAAGAAAAAGCCATATTTTATAAAAATATTTGTAAAGTTTACAAGTTTAAAGAAGTAAGGTTGAAGTATTAATACATCTCATTACTGCAATGCAAGAAAAAAAGTCATATTTTATTAAAATAACTATAAAGTTCACAGGTTTAAAAAAGTGTCTCATTACTGCAATGCAAGAAAAAAGTGATAATTTATTTACTTTAATTGCTTGATACAAATCTGAGTTTGATCATATTTTTGTGTTGCATTGATAGTTTACCAACAGCAAACTTGATTGAAGTTCATTTTGAGTCTGTCATGCATTTGACATTTTTGCTGAATTTCAACAGTTATTTTATTAATAGCCAATTGCTAATTTCTCACCAGTTGCCATGTATTTGAAGTTGTCTAAAACACTTCACTCAAAACACTTAAAACTAGTCTAATAAAGAGTCCAGCCAAGAACAACAAAATAAAAAAAACATTAACAAGGCAAAAAAAAAAAAACATCATTCTTCACAACAAGTTATTTCCCGGAGTTAATGAGGATGTCAGAGGGCTTCACAGAGGAGATACACTGTGCTTTAAATGCAAAGCCGCTTTGTTTTTGTGCTCGAATGCAACAAAAGACCTGCTCTTTTCCTTTCCATGGACTTGGCCAGTATTGGATCCTGGCAACGGAGCTGTCCCCAGTCATTCATCAAGAGCTGCTGTGTTAAAGAAGGATTTGGCTGTTTGTGTGTCTCAGTGTTGGGCGTTCCCATTACAACTGGCCCTCTTCATCTCTGAGAGTCTGAAAACTCTTGACGCCCGTGAGGAGATCATGCCATGCTTGGACTCGGTGTGTTTCTGTTGCTAGTGATCTGTCAGGTCTGCTTCAGAATCATGTTTTTTGTAATGGTAATTAGTAATGCATATGTTGTCCTTCTCTGGGTGGGACGGGGCCCATGGAACGAGTTCAGTCTGTGCTAATTTTATGTGTACACATGCGTCAGATGGCCGTCTTTGCCTGTTGCGTCATGTTTCATGTCTTCAGAAGTATAGTTGACTTTTTAAAATGTGTTCTGTGCCGTTATAATCAATCATCTAGCTGTTTATGAATGCAAGAAATGAGGTTCCTTGCCCTTTGGAATTGAATTGAGAACGTAATAAATTCCAGTTCAGTTCCTGAATTTAAACTGATGTAGGGATGCAGAATTGTAGTTCCAATTTTGGCAGTGTAAGAAAATGAATCGAATTAATTGAAATTCAAAGAACATAATGGTAATTTTTCTACTAGAAAAACAACAGAAATAGAATTTTAAAGTTTTGAAAGGATTGGAAAAAATTAAAAGCATTGAAGTTTTAGAGATGGATGATGGATAGATAGTTGGATGGATGGATGAATGGGTGGATAGATGGAGAAATTGATGGATGGATGGATGGATGGATAAATAGATGGTTTGATGGAAGGTTGGATAGTTGAAAAGATGGATGAATAGATGGTTGGATGGATGAATGGATGGATAGCTGGATGGATGATAGATAAATTGATGGATGGATAGTTGGTTAGATGGAAAAATATATGGATGGATGGATGGATAGATAGGTTGGATAGATGGAGAAATGGATGGATGGATGAATGAACGAAGGGAGGATAGATGGATAGTTGGATAGATGGAGAGACTGGTGGAGAAATGGATGGATGATGGATAAAGTGGTTGTGGATGGATAAAGTATGAATGGATGGATGAATGGATGGATAGATGAAAAGATGGATGAATAGATGGTAGGATGGTTGCATAGATGGATAAATAGTTGGATGGATAGTTAGATAGATAAAGGGTTAAACCCTTGACTGTTGCACAAGAGTTTTCTTGTGATATCTCTACTGCTAATGTAAAGCTCAAAGTGAACGTTGAGCAAATATTTAATTGTCAACATTGATTCTACATCAACACAAGCCGAAATATTTGACCACATCCAACTAAAGAGACACAAGTCTTTTTCATTTAGCCGTTGTTAGGCCATTCTGAGATTTTCTTTAACATATTTTCATAATGTTGTGAAAGCTACTAATTCTTGCAGTTTTAAACCAGCGTCCACCCAGTATGAGGCGAGGCTTTTCCTCTCAGAGATGTTAATGACGTGGATTGTTGCTGCAGGTTTGTGGAGTTTGTGTGCTCACACACCTCTTAATGAAGTGATCTGTTTGTAAAGTCCTCACAACACAAAGCCAGACCCACACTGGGCTGCTTATAAGGGGTATCCTGCTTGTCCCGTACAGTGTGTGTGTTTTATGCTTGTGAAAATCAAAAGCTCAGCCTAACCCAACCCACACAACAAACAAAACAAAAGCAAAGACAGTGAAGTCTCCGACAGCCACCCGTCACGGTTTCTGTCCACTAGAAAGGCTCATCGTGGTGTCTCTCTTACAACAAAAGTGAAGCAAAGGTGGGTTAATTATTTAAACAAAGATAAAGTGACCTCTCTGATCCGTCAGCGCTTTGGAGAAGGACAGTGTTGGCGTCTCCTGCGAAATGTCCAGTGCCCCGTTGTTATGATAATTAACCCCGCTGCCCTGTTGCTGGAGCAAAGGGAGAGGGCATTTGTGAGTATTAGAGCTTCATTAGCATGCCACAGCACCACCATCACCCTCCATTCACTCCCGCCTCCGCCTTTTGTGTCCCCTTTCTTTATCTTTCGTGTGAGCACTTCTTCTGGAGTGAGAGAAAGCTTGGAGAGTTTGACAACTTCTGGATGCTTGTTCAAGCGAAAGGGGAAAAAACAAGGAGCTGAAAAGCATTTTGAGTTGCTTGTAAGGGTCAGGCTTCCAAAGACCCCCAACACTTGAATTGATTTGCTTTGCAAATAAGAGTCGCTCTCAGAAATATACTTGCAACAGTTTATAATTTGGCTGGTCTGGTTGTTTTTGCTGGAATAGTTCATGTAAAAATTAATGTTGGCTGCAAATTTACTCTGTATATGATTTTTCTTCATCAGAAATTTAGAAATTGAATATTGCTTGCAGTGAATGGGTGCCGTCAGAATGAGAGTCCAAACACCTGATAAAAATATCACAATAATCCACAAGTAATCCACAGCACTCCAGTCCATCAGTTAACATCAGAAAAAAAAAAAAAACAAAACAAACATTAAGATGCTTTTAACTAAAATATAATAACATTATAAGCATAATAAGACTTCCTCCAGTGAAAAAGTGTTCTGGTGTGAATCAGGAGAGAAATCTGCACAGATCAAGCAGTGTTTAAACAAACAAGTTCTAAAACAGAATATTGTGTCTGGATTTTGATGTGAGAGAGAACAGGAGATGCACTTTTTCACTGGAGGAAGGATTATTATGGATTATAGACTCAATGTATTTGAGTTAAAAACGTCTTAATGCTGGATTTGTTTCAGCTTGTGTCTTCTCCAGATATTAACTGATGGACTGGAGTGGAGTGCTGTGGATTATTGTGATGTTTTTATCAGCTGTTTGGACTCTCATTCTGACGGCACCCATTCACTGCAGAGACACTGATGCAATGCTACATTTCTCCAAATTTGATGAAGAAACAAACTCATCCTAATCTTGGGTGGCCTGAGGGGGAGCACATTTTCAGCAAATGTTAATTTTTGGGTGAACTGTTCTTTTTGAAGCATTAATTTAATAATTATTGTTGCCAATAAGTCTCTTAAAAACATGTTTCCTTTTAGTTTGCATTGCTTTAGTTGCATTAGTTGCAAAGCTGTTTTGCTGTTGCAATGACTGAAGTTTGTGTGTGTGTGTGTTGGTTTGATTTGCATGTCTGTGTTTTCTTCTTAAGATCTGAGATTAAGTTTTTGTGGCTCTCAAGAATCATGGGAAAAAGACGTGGCATTTCTGAGACCCCCTCCGTCACCAGCAGCTTCTTTTCACAGGGTAGAAATTAGTCTGACTTTTGTGGCTTTTCAATGAAGTGCTTTTCCAGGTCAGTTGCTTCACTAGCAGTTCAGTTTGGATTGTGTTTTCAAATGATCTGCATTTTCACGTCCAGGCTAGGGAATCCAGAAGATTCAGAGCAGTTAATACTTTATGTAAATATTTTGAATTGGAGTTTGTTTTTATATTTTATTTATATTTTTTTACATTGTATATAATTTTCATTTTAAAGTCTTAGTTTTTAGTTTTTTTTTGTCTGTAGCTTTTATTAGATTTTAGTTTTTAGTTATTTTATTATTACATTTATTTTATTTCTGCTAGTTGTCAAAATAACATTTCTAATTTTAGTTTAATTAAAGGCAGAGTTTTTATGTATTTTATTTGATTTTATTTCAGTTAATGTTTATTTCAAGTGATTAACTTTTTTCTGGTTTTAGTTTAATAAACAGTAATAATCCTAGATGGAGTACTATATTAAAATATCCTTGCTCTATGAATGAAATGTAACAGAAATAATGTTGTAAATAATATATATATATATATATATATATAGATATATATATAATATATATATTTAATATATAGTAGATATATATATATATATATATATATATGTATTGATCATGAAGTATATTCTATTGCGTTTTCCTAAAAAAACAAAAAGGCAAAACCAGTGTAGTCCAAATTACAAATTAATTACTCTTATGAGTTGACTCTTTTAATGAATCAGCTCAAAAGAATCATGAATCAGTATTGATCATGAACTGTATTGGTTTGAATCAGTAATGACTGAATCACTGAATCATTCAGAGAATCACTTCTTATAGTTCTTAGGTTTTTTTTTGTATGTCTGTTTATTAATTTGTATTTCTTTAACAGTATATTATTTATTTGTTTATTAGATTTATGACCAATCATTGGCAGCGAAGCTTAAAGGAATAGTTTACAGAATCATTAATAAACCAGAACCAGGTTAATTTGTTATGATCGCTGTCCCTGTTTGAATAATAAGTGTGTTTGAGTTGCTTGTAGCATTATTAATCTTGTCAGTTCACATGATCTCTGTCTTGTGAAGTGATTCTCACCGAGCAGAAGCACAAGCTGTGTGTTTGACTGTGAGTTTCTGGACTTCAAAGCTCCTTTTGGTGAAGATGTAAAGCAGAAGAGTTCACAACATCTCACTCGATGTTAGCGTCAGAGGAAACAAACACTCGTTTCTACACTAGAATCTTCACTTTTACATTATAGAGATATTAACAGTGATATGTATATAAATGTCATGTTGCTCATCATTCACTTAATGACATTATGAATCCTAAAGATATTCATTGAATCTCAATATTTATGTAATTCTTCTAAAAGATGCTAAATGGCATAATATATTTAGTCTTTATATTGTTTCTACATTAATTTAGAGATTGAATTGTAATGGTAGCTGTGTTTAATCACGAATAATTAAAAAAAAAATTACAAATTTAGTACATTATTATAAATATACTGTGATAGTTTTTGTTAATATTTTAAATTAATTTTTTAACCTGTCCATTTTAATTTGAAAATGTTTTGAAAATTTTGTTGTATTTCTGCCTTTTTTAAAATATTTTTTATTTTTAGTTTTGTCTTTATAGTTTGTTATTTTAGTATTTCAACTTAAGCAAATAAAATAAGTAAATTTTTTATATTTTAATTTATTTCAGTTAATATTTCTTTTAAGTACTGGATTTTTTGTGTGCGTTTTTAGATTCAGTCAGGGTTATTTAACTAAAACTAAAACTTAAGTTTAAAATCATTAACAGAAAAAAAAATTAATTACTTTTAAATAAAATAAAAGTTAACTTAAATAAAATATAAAAACTAAACCTGTAATGGAAAAACTGCTAAAATGACTGAACATTAACATGAAAATATAAAAAATAAAAACTGTTTTATTAAATGACAGTAACCCTAGACTGATGGGAAAATGTGTGATTAATTTTTTTTAATCAGTTGACAGCTCTATAATATTCACAATTGTGTTGTTTAATTTGACATCACCAGTGAAGTCTTTGTGAATACATCATGTTTTTTTTATTTTGGTTTTTGTTTCTCTCTGTAAACCACACAAATATTCATCCTGCTGCCCCAGTTTACGTAAACGGCCAAATGAGTGGCTTTATTAGCTTCCTGATGATATCAGTGTCCCGCTGTGAGTGTGTGTGTGTCTGTAGTGTGTGTGTGTGTATGTGTGTGTGTTTCACTGTGGGGATCGAAATTGAGGTTCTCATGGGGAAACAAGCTTATAATATCATACAGAATGAGGTTTTTTTTTTTTTGAGAATGTAAAAATGCAGAATGTGTGTGTGTGTGTGTGTGTGTGTGTGTGTGTGTGTGTGTGTGTGTGTGGCGCGGGTCCGGTCAGGCTCAGCAGGGGTCTCTCTGATGGGACGCGGCTGTTAAGTTTGATGGCTGTGTGTCTGCTCTCTGCTCGTTACTCTTCATGGTGGGTGGCAGAGCGGTGGAGGAGAGAGTCTGCAGCAGACACACACACACACACGGATCCAGACGTTCACACGCTTACACGTCACTGAGAGGACAGCTGTGTTTTTATCAGTTAAATAACTTCTTTAGACGTGTTTGTTCAGTGAGAGCGCTGCTGATACTCTCCTCTTAAAAAACCGATACTCTTTTATATTTAAAAATCCTACTTACACTGACCCACAAACAAATTCAGGCAAAAATCTGCACAAAAACTAAAAATCATAAAGTCATGGCATTAAAAAATTTTGAATATACTGAAAAAAAAAAAAAAAAAAAAAAAAAAAAAAAAAAAAAATTCCAGTGCAAATATCTAAACATCCTTTAAATCAAGATACATTTAGTGGAGAATGGCGTGCTGCAATTCCATTTGATTACGATAGTGGTTAATATAATGCAATTACAGTCTATAATTATTATTAATAATGTACACAGTTCATTTTATTTAATTCTTTTAATCATCAAGGCTGTTACACCGATCAGAAATGAGAGTGAAGACATTATAATCGTACACAGGATTTCTGTTTCAAATAAATGCTGTTCTTTTGAACTTTCTATTCATCTGTGAATCCAGAAAAATGAAATGTATCACAGTTTCCACAAAAATATTGTGCAGCACAACTGTTTTCAACATCGATAATAATCAGAAATGTTTCTTGAGCAGCAAATCAGCATATTTTCATGATTTCTGAAGATCATGTGACACTGAAGACTGGAGTAATGATGCTGAAAATTCAGCTGTGCATCACAGAAATAAATTACAGTTTACATTGTATTCACATAGAAAACAACTGTTTCAAATTATAGAAATATTTCACAATTTTTACAGCATTTTTGATCAAATAAATGCAGCCACGGTGAGCAGAAGAGACGTCTTGGTGAGATAATCAGTTTATTTTCATTTGATGTGTGCTCGTTCTTTGTTTCACTGTGTCAGGACCTCTCTCTCTCTCTCTCTCTCTCTCTCTCTCTCTCTCAGTGTGTGTTTCTTCACCGGCGTCGGTGCAGATAAACAGCGGTTTGGCACTGATGTTGTTCTTCACAGCTGTCATGATAGCAGCTTGCGTTTTTAATTTCCTCTCAGTCTTGAGGGATTTTCTCAATCCTCTGTCGGTGATAAACAGCGCTGGGCCTGTTCTCTTATCAGCCGTCATTAATAACGCTCGGTGTCTCCTTGACGTCTGTCCTCTCTTATTTGGCCTGGAAGTGTAGTGTTGTTCACTCTCTGTTCACTCTGGAGTCAGTCCGGAGGATCGTCAGAGACTCTGAAGCTTATTCATCATTACTGATAAAGACATCTGATGAACAAACTACTCTGAAAAGCGAATCAGTCGCTATCGATAAGGTTATTTTTTTTAAAGTCTCTGTATTTAAAAGTTTATGTGTGTAAGCCTATATACACTAGATCAAAAGTTTTTGAACAGTGTGATTTTTGTAATGTTTTTTTTTTTTTTTTCATGGTAAAGAAAAAGAATTCTCTTTGATCACCAAAGTCTGCATTTATTTGATCAAACATATATAGTAAAGTTGTGAAATACTTTAAAATATTTAAAATAAACGTTTTCTATGTTGAATCTCTGTTAAATGTAATTTATTTCTGTGATGTGCAGCTGTATTTTCAGCATCATTACTCCAGTCTTCAGTGTCACATGATCTTCAGAAATCATTGTTTTAATGCACTTCATGTCGAGCAATTCTTGTCCTCCACGTTGTACATTATCCCTTACATTATCATAACATTTACTGTATAAGATTTGTATTTTACAGTGTGTGTATTATATATATTACATACATTATAATTTTTTGAAAAATGCTGTTTAGTATTTTTAGGACCATATTTGAATATATAATTTGATATATTTTATCAACCACATTTTACCATATAGTTTTTTTGTGGAAACTGTGAAGCATTTTTGGGATTCTTTGAATATATATTTATTTGAAGATTTAACAATTTGAATACACATAAATAGTTAAGTGTTTTTACATTTGAATTGAATATATATAATATAGATCTAGAAAGAAATGATGAAACAGTGTTGTTTGTCTTGTTCTTCCAGACACATGTGATGTTGAAGAGGATCAGTTTAGGTTCATGCAGT
Source organism: Cyprinus carpio (assembly GCF_018340385.1). NCBI lineage: Eukaryota > Metazoa > Chordata > Actinopteri > Cypriniformes > Cyprinidae > Cyprinus > Cyprinus carpio. The sequence goes on along the minus strand of NC_056605.1, from coordinate 33,114,924 downwards.
ATTAAAGCGCGGCGCTCTTATGTTCCAGCGCAGACAAAGCGCTCATTAATAACACAGACGCATGTATAATTCACACTCGCTCTCCGCTCTTCTGTTTGATACGGGCGTCCTTTCTTTTGTAATTTTTAACAGATTAAAATAATATTACATCATAGAAAATTCTCAGTATGAGAGTCGCGTCGTGTCGTCGTGTCGTGTGTGTAAATGTAAAGCTACAATTTTATTCTTAATTTTTAAAAGATTAAAATACTAAAACACCTCTAAAATTACTCATAAATCACTCCTAAGAATGACATCACAGCTCTTCTCTTCTCTTGCAGCTTTCCTCGCCTGCTCTTTATTCTTCTTCTCTTGACTTTCTTCATGTCTAATATCTCGTCGTCTGTTCTCTTATTCTGATATTCTTTTCACTTCTATCTGATTCTTCTCTTCCTTTCTATCTTTTTCTTCTCTTTTCTTCGTCTGTCTCATTCTCAAGCTGTACATTTACACCACTTTTTTCCAGACGCTCTTGCTGTAGTTTGTTTTCTTCATCTGTCGTCTGTGTTCATGTGTATTGTTCCGTGCTTCTGTTGGTGACAAATGGTGAGTTCGGGCTCGCAGACGGGTGGACAGCTGCGGTTCTCATCTGTTTTGTATGACACAGATGTAGTTGCACAGAAACTTTATTTTTAATTTAATGGAAGGTAACATGAATCAGACCTGCGGATCTGTTTATGTTTAGCTGAGGCAGAAAGAAATCCAACAGAAGGCACACATAGTGCTAATAGAGGGAAACACACAACAACACACACGGCCACGAAAACAGCGCAGCAACCACACACACACCTCTCGCTCTCTCTCTCTCTAGCAACACTACACACAACACACACACAAACAACACAGGCACAAACACTCTCTCTCTCTCTCTCTCTCTCTCTCTCCTCTCACACTACACACCCACACACACACACACTCTCTCTGTCGTTCTGTTCTCTCTCTCTCTCTCTAGTCTCTCTCTCTCACACACTCACCACTCACAAACACACACCACACACAACACCCAACACGTCTCTCGCTGCGTACTCTTCCCTATCACCAGACACACACCACCCAACCACACACACCACACACAACACACACACACACACACACACACACACACACACACCGCTTCATTCCTCACAGAACGCCGGCCCAGTGGAGCCCAGTCCAGTATTCACATTATATTGATGTTTCTGCCAGTGTGAAATGAAGAAACGCAGGCTTAATTTGGTCATTACACTTCTTGACTTGAGTAAGAGCGTTAAAACCTAGTGATTTACGTCAACACTGGAGTAATTCACACTAGGAATTCAAACAGAAAATCTGCCAAAAAAAGACTTCTTGAAGTTTAACATGGAGATTAGTGGAACAGGATTCATCTCACATATATAACACACTTATATAATATTTAAGATTTTAATGTAAAATTATTTATATATATATATATATATATTTATATAGTATATTATAAATATATATATATATATATATATTATCTATATATATATACCACACCACGCACAACAATTACTGTACAAAAGTATTGATTTTTTTATTTTTCAGAATTGTTATTGTTTAGAATTTTTACTACTTTATAGTTTATTTTCCTATTATATGTATATTATTTGGCCAAAAATGTTATGATATACATTGACATGATGATGATGATAATAATAATCAATAAATAATAATAATCATAATTAATAATTATTTATTATTATTATTAGTATTGATTATAGTTAGGATTAAATAAAAAATGTTTACAAAACTTTTTTTATATTTAACTGTAAATAAAATATAATAATAATAATAATAATAATAATAATAATAATAATAATAATAATAATTATTCAATAATATATAATAAATATAATATTAGTATTATATTATAGTTATTATTATGTATTTAATTCTAATAATTAAATATTTGTTAAATATTTATAAATATTTGATGCTAATAATATTTATTGATTGATTGATTGATATTATTATCATCAATCAATCCATATTATTAGCATTAAATATTTGTTAAATATTGTAATATTTCACTGTAAATTAAATAATATAATAATTTTGGTGGGAAACATGTTTATTTAATTTAACTGTCATTTGAAAAATGTATTGTTATGTTGGTGTTATTGTGAGGAAACATGTTTATTTAATTTAACTGTCATTTGAAAAATGTATTGTTATGTTGGTGTTATTGTGATTAATGTGCGGCTCTGATCACAAACGCTGCAGGGTTCATCTAGAGATGATCCTGATTTAAATGTGTGTTTGTGTCTCGTCCTCACACTCCATTAAACAGCACATAAACCTCCAGAATAATGACAGCGCTGCTAACGAGCTCATTAAAAGCCCATAAACAGCTCTGCTCGCTTACTCAGCGCTTCTCACTAGATCACTTTTATGATGGATCTGAGACACACTCAGAATACTGTGTTTGCTGAAGAATGCTTGATTCTGATTGGTTGATGAACATTCTAAGCGCATTAGCCCCGCCCACTTTTCCAGCAGCGTGTTAAATTAAATAAACCATCCATAAAATAATTAAAAAACCCACATAAAAAAACTAAAAACCATGAATCAATCTAAACAGCTCGAGGAGGATCACAACAGTATAAACTTTGATTTGAAGCAAAAAATGTTAAGAAAAAAATGACAAGAATGAAAAAGATACCAGATTATGAACAGCGTTAATGAGGGAAAGAACTATGAAGCATTATGAATTACATGAATCAAAATAAAAATGATGGACAAATATAAAACTATTGATTTAAAGTAGTTGGTTTTAGTCAATAGAAAGATCGTAAGGAGACTGGATTGCGGAGTGGGCGTAGCTAAAGACCGTCATGTCTCTCTGATTGGTGGAATTTTCTGTACAGCATCATGGGTAATGTAGTTTTTCTCATTAAATTCAGCTAGTAAATGGAATTTTTTTAAAAGCAAGTTGAATTAATGTGAACTGATGCCCTCAACAAAACAATAAACAATCAATTAAGAACCTCAGAGCTCATAACGAATGTGACTTTAAAGGTTTATCAGTCATCGTTAATAAACACTTTCCCTATGGAGAAAACTTCTGGAACCCAACTGTTAGCTGCCAGGAAACACACAGCCGCCAAGTATTATTATTATTATTATTATTATTATTATTATTATTATAACAGCAAGTGTTTTATTTTTGATTACTTTTATTTTAAACATATTTGTTACTGTTTAAGTAATACTAAGTGTTTTTATTGTTTTATTTTGAAACAACTAATATTTTATGATTACTTTTTAATAATTTAATACATTTTCAATAAGTGATATATTTTGATTGCTTTTATTTTCAAATCATTTGTTTAATTTTTACGATTTTATGATTTCATTAATATTAATTGTTTTTCATTTAATTGTATTGTAAAATGATTTTTACATTTTTATCATTGAATTAATATAAAAAGTTATATTTTATATTAAAAATAATTTATATTACACATTTTATATAAAAGATTATTATTAGTTAGTCTTTTATTTTGATTGCTTTTATTTTCAAATAATTTATTTTATTTTACATATTTTATTTAATTAATTATAAGTTAGTCTTTTATTTTGATTGCTTTTTTAATTTAAACTTTATTAATTAATAGTAAGTGTTTTATTTTAATTTGTTTTTATTTTAACATTATTTTAATTTTATGTTTTAAGCACTTTATAAATAGTAAGTGTTTGTAATGGTTTTATTTTAAAATTATGCATTTTATTTTTTTATTTTATAAATTTGTATGATTTAATGATTTGTTAAATTTGAAATGTTTATGATTTAATGAATGAATTTCATCAGTGGTTCCTCACTACTTCTTCTCCTGTGTGTGTGTGTGTGAGTGTGTGTGTGTGTGAGTGTGTGTGTGTGTGTGTGTGTGTGTGTGTGTGTGTGTGAGGTGTGTGTGTGACTGATGCGTGAGTGGATTGGAGTTAAAGTGCTCTGGGTGTCGTTGGTTTGGCTCTGCTCGTGTGGTTTGGGTGGAGATCAGCGGTTCACTGATGGACGTCTCTCTCCACAGTTTCTCAAGTGTATATGTGAGGAGTGATTTCTCTCTTACGCACAGTCTCTGCGCTGTACTGATGAATATATTGGGTTTCAGTATCATTCACTCACACTTCTGTGGTTTAGACACAAAGAGAGTTATTTCTGCTGTCAAACATCATAAAAAGCAGCATCACAATATCCTGTATGATCATGAGCAGATAATGAGGAGCTTCACATCCGCTCTTGATCATCCGTCTGGGTGCACTTTGTGTTTAATAACCAGCCAATAAACAGAATCAATCATATAAAGATCCTCAGAAGTTCAAGCTACATCTGTCAATTTATTTATTTATTTTTTGTAAGCCAAACCCCTTTGACCTGCAATATGTACTTAATATACAATAATTATGCAATATTGTAGATTACTTAACTAATTCAACAGCACATTCACATGTGGGTTAATGGTTTCATATGACTGTAACAAATAAAATATTTCATCTTTATTAGTAAGTGCTTATTTTGATTGCTTTGTTTTAAAAAATTACTTTGTTTGATTTTATAGGCATTTTTATAATGTAATTAACCAGTTTAGTGTTTTATTTTTTTTACTTTAATTTAAAAAATATTAGTTTAGTTAATAATAAAAATGTAGTTGGTTAATTATCTTATTATTTATTAATTGCTTAATTTTAATTTATTATATAATTTATTATAATTAATTTTTATTAATTCATTAATTAATTTTTATGTTTAATCATTAAATTAATTAATTAGTAAGTGTTTTTTATTGTTTTACTTTTTAATATATTTATTTTATTTTTACCCATGTTTACGATTTAATTTACTACTATAGTAAGGTGTTTTATTTATGATTGCTTTTATTTTAAGATTATTGCTTTGTATTGTTTCACATTTTTATGGGATTATTAATTCATAGGCAGTGTTTTATTTGTTTTAAAAGTTATTTGTTTGATGTTAATTTTTATTGTTTTTTAAAATGTTTGTTAATGTTCATTTTTATTGTTTTTAAAATTGTTGTTTAACTTTTATCATTTAATTGATAGTAAGTGTCTTTTTATGTTGATTTATTTTTAACAATTATTTATTTATTTTATTTTGGAATTATTTGTTTAATTTTACATTTCATGATTTAATGCTATCATTAGTAAGTTTGTTGTACTTTATTTTTTTAATTATTGTTTTTTTTTTATTATTATTATTATTGAATTCATTGTTATAAATCCCCTGTAGTTCCAAGTTTGGAAAACCCTGAAGACCTTTTATTTATTGTTTAATTTAACATTTTTATGATTTAATTCATCATTAGTAAGTGGTTTATTTTGTTTTTATTATTTTCCCCCCTTTTTATTATTTTATTAATTGTTACAAACCCCTGTAATTCCAATTCGTCGAGCTGACGCCCTTCTCTCATCTTTGTTTTTTCCGTTCAGTGTCTGGAGCAGGCCAGTGCATCATGGGCCATGAAGGAGAACCAGTGTCATGCCTGCTTGTGGAGGTATGTGGTCACTCTGATAAACAAACAGCACATGATATCTGTCAGAGCTGAATCAGTGGTCTCGCGTTGTGCTCCTGATTTCCAGACTCAGGTTCCCAGAAGAAGCACTACGAGTTGTTTGGACGAGCTGTGAGTTCCTGCGCTCCGTCCAGATGCTGAAGCCGGGGGACTGTCCTGCTGCGGAGCGAGCGAGTGGCTTCGCCGCGGCGTGCGTGGAGAGCTGCGAAACAGACGCCGAGTGCACAGCGCTGAAGAAGTGCTGTCCGAACGGATGCGGACAGACAACCTGCCCAGCTCCCCCCCAAGAACCCCTATAAAGGTACAAACCTCACAGCCGTCCACTTGTTTGTGTTAAACCATTCAGCCTGCCACTCCATTTGGTGCTAATCACCCTCATGTCCCCTTCAAAACCCTGTCTGGCATTCATTTATTCCACGGGGAAAAATGTCTGCTTTTTTGTGTCCACGCCAATGAAAAGTTGTTGAAGATGTTTGTTTGTGTTTGGACCCCATTGACTTTTGTTTGGACAAAAAATTTAAGTCAATGCAGAATGCTGTCCACATCGTCCGAAAACAGAGAAAAGTCATAGTTGGGTTAAGAATTTTTTAAGTTATAAACTTGATGTTTTTACGGTTACAAAATTTTTCTTCTTTATTCAAGTTTTATGTAAATAGTTTTTATATGCACAGAGTTATTATCATCCAAGCTGTAACTAACTTAAAGACAACTGTTCGTTGAAATCTGGGGGTTTGTAAATACTAGATGAAAGCAAAATTAAGCTTAAGTTGAAACAATAAAACCTACTAAAAAATATCCAAGTTTTTTTTAAAAATTAAAAAAAACAAAAAACACAAAAAAAAATACATTAAAAATACTTAAAAAGTAAACTAAAAAATATCCAAGTTTTTTTTAGAGTGTATTAAATGGAAATAACGCAAAAAAAAAAAAAAAAAAAAAAAAAAAAAAGAACCCAGCAGCAAATAAATTGAAATGAAAACTGAAAAATGTCAAAATGTTTCATATTAATAAAAAAAATTTATAATAGTATAAAAATTCTACTAAATACTAAGAGATGTCACTTTGTATAAAAGCATTTGCACAGACTGCCATAATGTAATTCAAAAACATTAACAATATTTTTTTTGTGTATGGATAACCATAATAACATTTAAAAAAAGTTTAGTTTTTTTTTTTACTTGAACTACCTACAATCATATAAAAAGTAATAAATAAAAATCACGTACAAATATATAGAAAAAACTGAAAAAAACTCTAAATGATAAATGACAAAAACCACACACGCTAAACTTAAAAAAAATACTTAACATAGTAAATATCAGAATCTAACTGTAAGTACTTAAAAATAACTAAAACCTAAATAAACAAAAACTAGTGGAACATAAATTGCAAAACAAATAAATATTAAAAAAATATAAAATATAAATTGCAAAACAAATACTAAAAATGTAATAAATTTAAAGTGAAAACAGGAAATCTAAAAATCAAATTCCATATATAAAGTAAAGCTGTAGTAGTATGTGAGTAATGCTGCAGTAACACAGAAGCGCGGTCTGAAAGCGTGGAGTGAAGGAGGCTTTACGGTTCGTCTGTATTGATTTACTGCTTCCCCCTGGTTTGCAGAAAGCCGTAAAGCCTTTTATTGAAATCCAAAGGCAATCAGAGAGCCGTCGCTGGTGTCAGGAGCGTAATTGTTTCTCTCTGTTAGAAGATGCTGGAAACCATTAACGTGCTCTGTCGATGGCTCTCAGATGTTTCCTGTAACCTCTACGTCTCTCTCCTTGACCAAAAAAGCAGAGACGAAGCCCGATTCAGCAATCAAGAAGCTCACTTAAAGCACTTTATTTTTCTAATGCATTATAAATTATTCATGAGGTACATTTTGTAATGCATACTTTTGTGTTACCAAAGTTAAGATGCATTATATTATTGAAAGGTTTGTTTGTCGTGTTTTAATTGCAGTTTACCTTCTGAAGGTGTAAACATGAATAGATGAAAGTATATTATGTATTATAACTGAGGTTATAATCATGCTTCATCAATACTTTAATACATTAAATATAAATGAATAAATAAAATTAATACTTAATATAATGACAAAACAAACCCACAATATGCAATGCATTGGTGGTGTGTCGCTAATAATGCTGTTTAAATGATGAAGCCAGAACAGCGGTCCAGAGTGGTTTGGTGTCTTTTGATTCATTCTTGAGCTCATTGAAATTCAGCAGGAGCTCATCGAGAGCGGGACGTTTGTGAAGCACATGATTTCTGAAGTTTGTAGCTGTTCACAGGACTTTTTCTGCTCTCACATCTTTGTTTGCATGTTCTCTGTGCAGTTTGCTTCATTTTAGATCCATTCCCAGGAAATGAAGGATAATGTGCAGGAATGCATGGGTTTTTATCATTGACTAAAACTAAAACTGTTAAAGACAACTGTTAATTAAAACAAAGCTGAAATATAAATATTAGATTATATGCAAAAATAAAATTGAAATAATAAATTAAACCTAAATAATAATATTTAATATTAATATTAATATAAATAATAATACAATATTAATATAAATAATAATATAAATAATAATATTTAATATTAATATTAATATTAATAAAAGGCATCTGCCAAATGCATAAATGTAAATGTATAAATATAGAACAATTCATCCTTCTTTGCTGTTTTTCATTGTTTGATGCAAGTCATTGACAATTTATTTTAGTGTTTACAGTTTTATTTTTAATTTACTTGAACTGACCATGAAGTTTAAAGTTAGAAGCATTACAATTACTCACGCTAAATTATTTCAAAAAACTAAAACTGAAATATAAATAATTTAAACCTAATAAAAAATAACAAAAAATAAAAACGAATACAAAATACAAAAAAAAATTATTTCAGAATAATAATCAAAACTATAATAGTATATAAATAATATTAAAATACTAAAAAGTCACTTTGGATAAAAGTGTCTGTCAAATACATAAATGTAATGAAAATGTAAAAGCATAAATGTATTAAAATCATCCTTGAGTTCATTTTGAAGACAAAATGGCATATGAAGCAAATCATGTGATGATTTAATTTAGTGTTACACCTAAGCTGAAATAAAACAATATATAAATATTTAATTATTCAACAGTTTAATTTAGTGTTACACCTAAGCTGAAATAAAACAATATATAATATTTGAATTAATTCATACAATTAATTTAGTGTTAACACCTAAGCTGAAATAAAACAAATATATAAATATTTAATTATTCAACAACTCTTAATTTAGGTTTACACACTAAGCTGAAATAAAACAATATATAAATATTAAATTATTCAACAACTTAATTTAGTGTTACACCTAAGCTGAAATAAAACAATATATAAATATTTAATTATTCAACAACTTAATTTAGTGTTACACCTAAGCTGAAATAAAACAATATATAAATATTTAATTATTCAACAACCATTAATTTAGGGTTAACACCTAAGCTGAAATAAAACAATATATAAATAATAAATTATTCAAACAACTATTTAGTGTTACACCTAAGCTGAAATAAAACAATATATAAATATTAAATTATTCAACAGTTTAATTTAGTGTTACACCTAAGCTGAAATAAAACAATATATAAATATTTAATTATTCAACAGTTTAATTTAGTGTTACACCTAAGCTGAAATAAAATAAAAATATTAAATGAAGCACTAAAATTACTGACTAAAAATAAATAAAAGCTAAACTAAAACTGAAATAAAAATAAATTAGACCTAATTAGTAAAATTTTAAGAACTCTAATACAATAAAGGCATTACAAAAGAATTACCAAAAATTAAAATTAAGACTGAAAATATAAAAATAAAATCTAATTAAAAATATTAAATTTTCATTTACGTTTAGTTGAATTTTTAATGTTTCATTACTAATTAGGTTTAATTCATTTTATTTAAATAATTTTTTGTGTTACAGCACCACAAACTCACTTAAATATCTAGATCTTCACATTACATTTACATTTGCATTCATGCATTTAGCAGATTATTTTTATCCAAAGCGACCTACGTTGCGTTAAATATAAAGATTTCATATGTCAATGCATTCCCTGGGAATCGAACCCATGACCTGAGCTGCAGAGATACTGTCCCGCAGTAAAGCCGCTGTGTTTTGGAGGACTCTGGAGCTGCGTGGAGCTTCGTGTGGTTTCTGGATCTTCAGCTCCTGCTCTGGAGCGAGTGTGTGAGTTCCAGCGCTGGTTCAGGTTGAACGTGTGTGGGTTTTTTACCTGGAACAGAGACGACACACACGTGCTGGAGCTGTTGAAACCACAGCACAATCCAACACAGCTGCTGCTCCTCATCGGCCTTCAGCCGCGCTGCTGTCATCAGATCCCACCGTCACTGATCGTTTAACACGAACGGATCTCAGTCCTCAGACGTCTTCATCCACATCCCGCTCGTGCTGGGAATCACTGATGCTTTACGCTTTATTGATGTCAAGTGATCGAAATGTTTAATCAATTATATGATGTGCCAAGTAATTGATCGCAAAGTAATCGCATGTCAATTTGGGTTGAGAAATTAACCCCAAAATATCATTTGAAGTCATTATTGTGTTAAATAAGAAAAACGTTGAATAGACATTACAAAATTGAATTTTAGAAAGAAATATTTTGATTCAGCAAATCACACAAATCAGGTTTTAATGAATGAGTCATTGAATCATTCATTTAACCAATTCATTTAAATGGCTGGTTCATTTAGAAACAAAGCAAGTGACTGTCTTTATGAATGAGTCGCTTAATCGTTGGCTCACTTGATTCGTTTAAACGGCTGATTCATTCAGAGACAAAGCAAGTGACTTTTTTATGAACAAGTCACTGAATCATTAGCTCACTTGATTTGTTCAAAAAGCTGATTCATTCAGAAACAAAGCAAGTGACTGTCTTTATGAACGAGTCACTGAATCATTGGCTCACTAGATTTGTTCAAACAGCTGATTCATTCAGAAACAAAGCAAGTGACTGTCTTTATGAATGAATCACTGAATCATTGGCTCACTTGATTTGTTCAAACAGCTGATTCGTTCAGAAACAAATCAAGTGCCTTTTTTATGAATGAATCACTGAATCACTGGTTCACTTGATTTGTTTAAACGTCTGATTTTTTTCAGAGACAGCACAAGTAAATCAAGTTTTTGACTTAATGAATAACTTAACCACTTCATCGACTCAAATTAATCAAACAGATGACTGATTCATTCAGAAAAAAAAAAATTACTATCCCTTCAAAAAAAAAACAAAATCATTGACTCTATTAATAAGTCACTGGGTCATTGGCTCACATGAATCATTCAAACGGCTGATTCATTCAGAAAAAAGCAAGTGACTGTCTTTGTGAACGAGTGACTGAATCATTGGCTCGCTTAATGCGTTCAAACGGCTGATTCATTCTGAAATGAAGCAAGTGGCTGTCTTATGAATGAGCCACTGAATCTTTGACTCACTTGATTCATTCAAATGGCTGATTTGATCAAAAATGAAGCAGTTGACTGTCTTTATGAATGAGTCTCTGAATCATCAGCTCCCTTGATTTGTTCAAACAGCTGACTCGTTTAGTAATAAACCACCACTGTGTTTTTATCGTACAACAGTTCTGCTGTGGCTTTATTTGTTTTCAGCTCTTTTTGTTTGTGAAATTGAGCAAAAACAGGCTAAAAATGATATATGATATAACATGATATAAATAGAAGCCCCACATCTTGAGCGCTGTTCTCCGATGGAAACGCATCGGTCAGCAGTGAAGTGGCTCTGAGACGTGTGGAAAGCATTGGACGTCTCTGAGTCCTTCACGTCGCTCTTCAATCAGCGGCGCTCCATCACAGCTGTAACGAATCGAGGAAAGACACGGAGCAGAACATTTTCTCCCTTCTTTCCCCCCCGAAGCTTTGTACTTAATAAATCTTTAATTTATTGCATATGGAAGAATTTCAGATGTCTTTGAGGGTTAAATGGAAGTCACTGCCATGTGGAGCAGATGGAGGTTTGCTGTAGCTGCAGTGAGAGCATCACATAAACATTTAACATCATTCAACTATATCACAATCAATCAACAATATTTGTTAAAACTACTTTTTACAAAAACACACAAACAATAAAAAAATACAAAATAAAAAAATAATCCATCAAATTTTAAACATTTTTAACAATCTTTTACATTTTATCAGTTTGTAATTTATTTTTTTTACATTTTATCAGTTTGTAATTTATTTTTCATGGAATATCTTATTTATTAGATCAATGAAATTTTAGTATCATTGATATAGTTTTTATTAATATTTAGAATTAGTTTTTATTATTATTATTATTATTATTATTATTATTATTATTTTATATTTTTATTTTAATATTTATGTTCCATTTTAACATAAAATTAATACCAAATATAATTTAACATTAAATTTTTTTTAAACTTTTTTCCATTTTATTACACTTTAGTTTCAAGTTTCCAATTATTATAATTATAAACCATTTTAATTTTAGTTAAAGTTTTAGTAATTTTGTTGTGTTTTCACTTTTTAAGTTTATTATTAATTATTATTAAGATTTCTAATATTAGCCTGTATGATTTCTCGTAGTAAATTAGCTAGTTACATAGTTTTGATTATATTTCCCTGTTTTCTGTTTATAATTTTTAATCTCTGTATTACCTTTAACATGTTTACCACATGCTTCTTATTAGTTCTTATATCAATTTTATTTTCAAGTTCTTACTGTATTTTAATGCATCAATCAAACTAAACGAAAAGAGAATTATTGAGAAATTGGCTTTGCAACTCGAGCTGAAATCAAATATATTGGTTGTAATATTATCAATTTTAATTTCAATTCTGTTTTTTTATTTAAAGACTCTTAAAGTCCCTTAATTTTTGTATGTTTTGAGTCTACTTTAGCATCAGCAGTTTCAGAACGATGGCAATACCTATATTAAGCTGTCCTGTACGAGGCACCTACGAACTAAGATCTCAATTAAGTAAAATAAAAAAAAAATACACAGTACATGCCTCATTATTATTGAATATTAAGAGGACAATATTAACTCTAACATGTATCAAGAACAGACCCCTTATGCGCGCTAAAGTCTATGCCTATTTAGGGGCAGATGTCAGGTGCTAGAGTTCTTGGTTTTTTGAGGTGATGTTACGGGCAATTAAGCACCTCTGTCGTCTCAGGATCTCCTCTGAAGCCGCGGAAGGAGCTGCTATTTGTGGCGCAGGCCGTCAGGATTGCTGGAGGTTCGCTGGTCAGCCCGCTTGTAAACTTCCTCGGTGGAGCCGGTGCTTAACGTGCTGCACGCGCCGCTGGAACTTTGGGCAGTCCATCCCCATCGAAGACGACGCTACGCACGTTGCAGGACTCGCACCGGTCCAGCCCGTTCACAAGCTGCAACTGCGTTGCTTTCTGAAATCATGACACTCTTGCTCAGAAAAAAAACACAGTGAGACTAATATTAATTTTAACTTAAACTATCATCATATTATTTTGCAATTAAGTAATCCAGCTGGCAGTTAAAAGACAAATAACATTCAGAAATATTATCGATTTGATAGCAATAGATCAGATTAAATAAAAACGTGTACACATTTATTAGTTATTTATTAGATCAGTGTTGTTTTTTTGTATCATTAGTACACTATTATAGTTTTTATTTTTATTAAACACTTTGAATTTGAAAGGTTTTTTATATTTTCCATCCTGCTTTCAATCAAAACAAACAACAAACAATAATAAATAAATAAACACAATAAAATAGTAAAGACAAAGACTTCAGTTGATATGCTGCACTTTTCTGCAAAAAAATTCATTTGTTACTCAGTAATTTTTAGTCTTGGCAAAAATAACTGAAGACATTCAGTCTCTTCCTTTGAGTTCATAAGTAAGTTCACAAAAGTTTATATGCATCAAATTGTGTATTTTTAAAATATCATGTGATGGTACTATTTAGGCTCTAATTCCATTTAATTAAGTAGTTTACAAATTAACGCACTGATTATTTTCTTTTTTTTAATTTGGGGACTGCTGAACACAGAGGGGGCAACATTTTATTCAGACGTTTAGAAGTCTTTTGAAAATACTAATGGCTTCAATTTTGGAAGTATCATTTTTAGTGTTAATTTTATGTAGTTGCTTCATTTTAGTTTAAGTGTTTTTTTTCTTTTTCTTTTTTTCTTTTTCATTTTCATCGGCTTCAGTTCACGAATCCAACAAATAAAATTACTGTAACCCTTTTTTTCTTCTTTGCTTTCTAGATCTGTTCCTCCTTGAAAAACACAACAACAAAACAGTGAAGTCAGACAACTGACCTACCTCATTTTTTGTCTTGTTCAAAAAACTAAAATCAAAAAAACACTCTTAAATGATTAGACACATTTTACTTAAGATTATAGTTTTTTTTTTTTTTTTTTTTTTTTGAGAATGTATCAACTGTTAAGTGACACATTATTTTTTCTCGGGTGGACTCGGGTGACATGTATTTTGTTCTTGCTGTCAAGCAAAACCGTCAGTATGATTTTAAATACATAACTTCCGAAAACTACAAGTCATTTTTTCTTCTCTCAGTAGGCTAAATGTCATCTTGAGTATAAGATAGTTTAAATATTTTTTGGTAACTCGGAAAACAAGACACCACAATGTGACCCTGGGCAGTCCTGAATTCCTCTCGGCCAATCGTTAGAGAGTGCAATGCGAACGTTCGACAAATCTTAAATATTGCAGAAATCGCCTTAATACAGCAATTTATCAGTTTTAGTTTACATCGAATATTACTACTGGTCAGTTCTTAGCAATTTTACAAAATTATATCAGTCACTGTAAGTTTTGATGCGATTAGTTACTTTCGAAACCTTACAAATAATCCTTAATGGGAACTGCATCCTACTTAAGCGGGCAACACATCTATGATTTTGCAATACAAGAAAAATCTATAATTTGAACCCATACAATGTATTCTTTGGCTCTGGCCTACAAATATAACCCCAGAGACTTAAGACTGCTTTTGGTGCTCACAGGGTCACAAATACTGCGAGTTTAAAAAAATTTACAAAAAAGTTTTCTTCGTCAGTGTTTGAACAAGTTAAAATAAACAGATGGCTCAGATGTCTCTCCAGTTTCCTTCATGTTTTAAAACATAGACCAGATTCCAGGCTCAGTAGTCATCAGCCGCCGGTACGTTTACCCCTATGTGACACACCCGTGACCTCTGACCCCCTTGTCCCCTCAGGTTGCTAGTAGAGCGTGCCTGCTGAGCGACGTCATGCCGAGAGGTTGGAGCAGTTCCGCGTGGCGGCGGGTGAACAGTTCACGGCACGCGCGGCTTCACGGCTCCACAGCCAACACATTCTTTTCCGTCTCTTCCAGAGGTGAGTCTGACAGATAATTTACTCTGACTCCTCCACCCAGGTGCAGCTCTTCACCTGCTGCTCCAGAGCTTCACCACACACATGGACTTTCCCAGCATTCCGCGATTTACTCCTCCTCACACATTTGATCTAACGTATTTAATAGGGGATTGAAACAACCAGTATCGTTCTAGTGAAATGTTGATTGCCGATAACCTATCCGATCTGCTGTCGATATTTTTTTCAACTCATTTGCGGTCTGATAGCTGATAAGGATATATTTCCTTTTGTTTGAAACAACACCAAGTCCTTTCCTGTGTGTGGAAATTATTAACACATTATTTTTACATTTTGATTAGTTTTTAACAAGAACTTATTTGTTAGAATTAAATAAACACCTAATGAGTTCTTGTTTACAATTGACCAGTACATTAAAAGCTTTGGAAAATAATTATAAATCAACTATTAAACTCACTCGCTGCTTCGATTTTCATTTATTTTATTTTCAGAATGAATGTCCGGTGGTAAATCTTAATAACCTTACCCAATATTCAGATAAATCCTATTTAGGAGCTCATAATTCGTTTAAAAAACAAACACAGTAACATAATGAATACGATATAGATATAATATGATATATATATCTATATATACTATTCTATACTGTATAAGGCTGGTAGATATATATATATATGATTATATATAGTATATATATATATATAAATATATATATATATATATATATATATATCATATATATATAAAATTAGTTAATTTTACAAGGTGTCATGTATTTTTTTCTTACTTTTTTTTTTATGTAAATAAAACGCCTTACCAGACCTCATGATTTTATGACACTGATACTGCTTTATTTATTCAGAAACACAACTCCCTTATTGATAAATCAGAAACACAACACCGCCCCACTAATAAAATAAAACCCAACACCACACCCTATGTAAATAAAACGCCTTACCAGACCGTAAGGTATGATACTATGATGCATCCCTTCTATTTAAGCTTCTTCTTCTTCTGAGAATTTAATAACTGATCAGACTTACGGTTTTCATTAAATTCAAGCTACAGACACCACCAAATATATCACACACATTCACTTAATACTCCTACTACTCTTGCTACATATTTTCTAACTGATCAGACTTACGGTTTTCATTAAATTCTCTATGTTAAACGGATTGCTTAAAATATTACGAAAAGCCCCACAGCTAGACTTTTTTCATTGAGGGTGTCAAAACTTTTTTTGCACTGTAAGTACGTTTCCAGAGTGTTTAAAAAACAACATCAACCGAGCAAAGTTCTTAATGACTATCATCATAGGACAACCTGTTAGCAATGTGCTAATAATGCTAAGACATCCCAACAACATGCTAATCATGCTAGCAACATGTTATTCATGCTAAAAACATGCTACTCATTATATTTATTTGTATAAATTAATTGTAATTATATAAAATGATTTTCAAAATCTTTTTTTAACATTCGACTGATTCTGTCTAGAATAGGTATCAACCTTATTAGTTGTTCACTAATTGCAAAAAGCTGATAATCAAAGTCTACTTATATATGTTTCCATTCCATCAAAAACCGAGAATCCTTCTACATTGTCATAACATTAATCGATGTAGGGGCAATACTAGATTTCGTCTTTGGGATGCCGCCCTAAACTTTTCGAAGGAATAGTTAGGGTAATCAGAGCCATTCATCAAAATATCTTCTTTAGTGTCATCAACAGATAGAAAGATTAACAAGAAAGAAAAAAAGGAGAAAGAACGAAAGAAAGAAAGAAACAAGAAAGAAGGAAAGGAGTGTGTTTGGGAACGACTCTGATGTTTAGACGTACATAATGACAAGCTTTCCCTGTTTTGGGGTGAACCTAGGCCCTTTACGTAAAACTAGTATATGCCTACGACGGAATGAAACCTTCATTTGTGGTCAAAGAACAGGTCGATATCTCAGACTATGACTAACATTGTCTGTCTTTTAATATCTCGTGTATCACCTGTGTTAAAATTCGTTGCTGTAGACGATATTCTGCAAAGTGCTCCCACAACGCTCCGGAGTTTAGTGTTCTGTTGTTTACAGAAACAGATGTGCTTTCTCATCACACTCGTTCCACTGCTATCTGGTTTCTCTGTGCCTATTCCACGGAACAAATTAATATAAAAATATGTGTCATGAAATGAGTCTCAGCACCAGCTGCTAAACATCAGAAACCAGACAATCTATCTAATATAAAATGCTATATAATTATATATATATATATATATCTATATTATATATATTATATATATATATATATATATATCCTATATGATAGATATATAATAGATATATCTATTAAGACTACTATTCGATTTCTATCAGATATATAAGATTATTTATAAATATATAAGACTTCTTCAAAAAAAAAAATTAATGAATTTTTAATTGATTAATTCATTACCTTAATACCTAAATATTTAACAATAGCACACATTGTTGAATGGATAATGCACATTTTGTTTTCAAAAATTTTATTGTAAATGGTGATTTTTTTTTCAAGCATTTTATTACCTGAATACCTAAATATTTAACAATAGCAGATAAATAAATACTATTTCTGATTATACACACAACTCAGCACCCCCCCCCCCCCCCTCAAAAAAAGAAAGAAAATACTAATAATGATAATACTATAATAACTATAATAATAAAAATGAATAAATACATAACTCTGATTTGCACAAAAGGCCTAAAGTACCCTAAATTATGTGCTTAATATAGATATAATATATTATATATATATATAATCTATTATATATATAGTATAATATATATTATATGTATATGTAACAGCTTTAATGCAGTGTATAAATAAGCAGATTGCAAAGTTAATAGTTTTGAAACCAAAAGTGGAAATCAGAATTAGGCATCAAATTAAATGTGCAAACGTTGTGAAATGCACATATTTAGTGAGAAAGAGTGACATGAATGAGAAAAACAGACATTATTTTTGCAATCAGCTGCACTAAATTAATAAGAAACGAGTTTTGGGTTCATTTACAGTTACATTTATTAGTTTAGCAGATGCTTTTATCCAGAGTGACTTATAAATGCAGCTAAAATGCAGGGCTGTATTATTATATTATAATCTAGAAGGTAATATGAACTATATTCAGTCATCAGTTTGGTGTAAAACGTATCTGCCTTATTATTAAAGTGAAATTAAAAGCAGTTTGTATTGAAACACTAAAAGCATTAAAGATGAACTCAAGACTAGTTCTCTCCTCTCTTCTGCAGTGTATTATGTACAGTACGTCATAAGTTCATTCTTGTAAACGTTTTGCTTGTAAATTGCAGCTTTGTGACTTTCCGTCCACTAATTGTGGCTTTATTTCTCATATGTCAGTGTAATTTCTTGTTATTTGGACTGTTATGAGAGTCTGCTTATTCACAGGATCACAGTCCGCTCTTGTTTATTGCAAACAAAATCACTTCAGGACCGTAATTATGACTTAAACTCATACGAGCGGCTTCCCAGCAGAACGCTTCTTCTGATGTATAACATCTATAGTTATACTGTTATATGTGATGATATATTTGCTTGTTTTAATTCAATCAGCGAGCGCTATAGAATTAATGAGTATGTCAGTACAGTTGTTCATATCACATTCGGTCAGATCACCTGAAGGTGCTTGATCTGGCAGAGATTATTTTCTTTGATTATTTATGTTCTGCACGAGCATCTGGTCTTCAGACGGGCCTCAATAACAGGAACCGACTGCCTCTAGATTGGCCCATTTTCCCATTAAAATCCCATTTACTTAACTCCACTTCCTCTACACAGATGACATCATTTCCCTTAGATGTGGACAACGCCACCATCACGTTCACATGTGCTCAGTGATCGCAAGAAAACGCTCTATATCATGTGTTTTTATTTATTTTTTACTTTAGTTTATACTGAGCCTGATCCAGCAGGTGACTGCTTCAAATGTACTGAAAAAAATTATTTGTAACAATTTATCATTTATAAATAATAAAAAAAAAAAAAAAATATATAATATAAAACAGTGAAAAAATTCCATTATCTCAAAGACAAAAATATATGATTTATTTAGAATAAATAAATAATTAAAAACAATACTACATGCCGGTTCACGACTGCTAAATTTTCTCAATTCTCCTCCTGCAGTGTTGTTGTTGCTGTTAATTAAAACAACTACAAATCCTCATTGTTAATCGAAATTAAGCTGAAATAAAATACAATATAAATATTTGATTAAAAAAAAAACTTAAAAATTACTTAAAAAAACTAAAAGTACTACATATTACTCAAACAAAAATTGAAATAAAAAATAAAGCAAATTAAATTAAAACCAAGTTTATTTCAGTTAATTGAAACAAAAGCTAACTGAGATATTATAGTTTTTATTATATTTTCATTTTTAGAATGTATATTTTATTGTATATATTTTATAGTTTTAGTAAAATTGTTGTCGTTTTTGTTCACTTTTTTTTATAAAGGTCTGTATGTTTGTTTTTTATTTTAGTTTTAGTTATTTTAGTGCATCTTTAAACTAAACGAAAATAAGAAATGTTGCTTTGGCAACAAGTTGAAATAAAATAAGTTTAAAGTTTATTTTATTTTACTTCAGTTAAATGTTATTTTTTTCCCATGCATCGAAAATATTATTTATGCTTCTAATTTAAGTAAACAATAATAGCTCGGCAAATTACTAAAATAAATGAAAATTATTAATAAAAATTATAACTAAAATATAAAAATGAAAGCTAATACTATAGAATGTAAATATTACTGCATGTTATTTAATATTGTATAGTTAAGTGATCTTTAGAAATATTGTAAAAGTGCACTTCTGGGTTTGATCGGTCATTTTTATTGTTGTATTCTGTGTTTGTTCACATAAAAAGGTTGTTGTAAACCTGTGTTACTTTACATTTCTGTACATTTTAATGAATGTCTTCACACTTTTTTGTATATAATGAATGTGAATATAGAGATCAGCTTTGTCAGACTCCAGAAATCAAACCACGGGGTCTTTATTATTTGTGTTTTCTGAGCATGTGCTGATGTTCTCTGTGTTCAGATCCGTCTCCTCCTCCAGCTCCGTCTGGACTGAGCGTGTCTAACATCACAGAGGGACCCGACGGTCTGCTGACGGTCCGGATCAGCTGGACTCTCCCCGCAGAGCCTGACCTCCCCGTCCATCACTACAAGATCTACTGGAGCTGGACGATCCCGGGGAAATCACTCGCCCCGTCCCGGAGGAAGAGGAGGAAGACTAGTGACGGGGTGAGAGCTGCTTTCACCAAACACTGAGAGAAACATCATCCTGTGAACTGTTTAAATCACACCACGCAGGCACATTCATTACGTTCTGCTTTTACACCGAGCAGTCAGACATCACTGAATATGATTAACCCTTTACTGTTCCTGGAACCAAGATATAATATTTATTTTATATATATATATATATATATATTATATTAGTATAATATATATATAATATGGTGGCTACATGGCAAATTCTGCAAAAGATAATACAAAAATACTGCATATTATTATTATTATTAATTAATTAATTTTTTTTTTGCCATTTTTTTAACATATAATAGTTACATCACACACTGCATTCATTGAAAATATGTCATATTTTTAGTATTCATTTTATATTTGCATTTGTCTTTGTAGATATTATGTTTCCAATTATTTAAATTTATAACCACTGAGAGTATATATATATATATATATATATATATATATATATATATATATATAAGGTATATATATATATATATAATATCAGTATATATCATATATATATATATATATATATAGAAAAATATGTACATACACACTGTATTAAATTAGTGTGCAATATATTTTATTTTAAAATATATAATTTTGTATATTTTTTGTATACGTTATTTATATCTAGGGCTACTTTATCTTTATATACATGCACTATATTATACTATATAATATATATAAAAAAAATACTGCATAGTATGTTGATGAATACCATTTATATCACTAATACATTTAATGTAATATTATAGTGTATATATATATATATACTATAATATATATATATATATATATATATATATAGATATATATAATACACACACACACACACACACACACCTACGTGTATACACAAACAAATATTACAAAAAATGTATATATGTATATGCATTTTTGGAATATATAGCAACTATAGAATGCACACAAATATATATATTTATATATATATATATATATATATATATATTTGTGCATTCTATAGTTGCTAAGAAGTGTATTTATAAGAGCATTTTCAGACATAATTACTTTTATTAAGTTTTGCATTTGCATATATATTTAGAAGTTATCAAACACTACTTTATTATAGCTGATTGGCTGATTGTACCCCAAAAATTGTTCTGTATTTTCATATTTCTTATTCATGGTGGTTATTTTAACCGCAAAGACCTTTTCTAATCATGTCCACAATTTTTCGAGTTCATATAGCAAGTGTCAAGAAAGTCACCAAGTTTCATACCATTGCAATAAAGTATAAAATGTAAAAAAAAATGAAAAGCAGCATTTTTGGGTGTAACCTGTCAGAAGCGCAGCGGTGGGTTAAAGATCTGATGACATGCTGAAGTGCTGCTGCTACTGAAGCTCCTGTAGACTGAGAGCAAACCCTGCAGTGACTGTGTTCATAACGCAGACACTCGATCGCTCTGTTGACACGCAGCTCCTCAGGGTTTGGTTAGTGACCCGCTGCTGCTGGAATGCCCAAACTAACCCGCTCAATAACCGTCTAACCGAGCTCACGCTGCGGGAGGAATGCAGGAGTCTGATCAGCTGAGAAACACTCGTCGTGTCCTACATGTGCATTTCCTGATATACGGCCCGTGTTTGTTTGGAGTTCAGCGGTCATTCTGAGGTCTGAACGCTCTTCCAGAACCAGCAGCACATGACTGTCTTTAATAGCAAACTCTGTTATTCTGTTAGAAACCAGCAATAAAACCAAAGAAATCAAACAAGTTCACAAGAACCTTTAGAAAACACCCACATTATTCTCTAGATTATTCATTAAAAAAATGTATTTGTAAATTTACTGAGATGAATTGTATTTGTTATACATTTCATTGAAATTAAAATTAATGTCCCTTGCCATATGCCAGATATTTTATATATTAAATATGTTAGGTAATTATATAGTAAATATTTGTCTGATACATCATATATTAAATATATGCCAAATATGTTATATACATATATATATATATATATATTCTAGATTATTTATTATATGTCACGTACAAGTATATATATATAAATTTATGTGTATTGTATAAAAAATAATAAAAAAAATAAAAAATAAAAAAAATTTAATATGTATTATACATTAACTGTCAGAAATATTATATACTGAATATATAAGATATTATATTATAAGACAGTGGTTCTCAACCTTTTTTTCCAACGGGCCGCACTATGGTCCAAGTGCAAGTCTCACGGGCCGCACGCATATCATTTACATATTACGTCACCAATACAAACCAACCTGGTTTATATAATTATAGCCTAAATATTATGATATTTAATCGATTACATTCATTTGAAATAAATTAATAATTCTACTTCCCCATAATAAAAACCACCTGAGGCTGTCGGGAGCTGACCAATTTTGTGAAATTCGGCTCGAAAGGAAGTCATACAGCGCAATGAAGTTGCGATTGTAAGTTGCAGTCTTGTAAGACCTCATCCGCGCGAGGGAGCATGACGACCGCGCGACATTGCAGAAAATGGTGCGTTCACAAATGTAGCCTATGTTGATCCAAATATGGAAACACTTTCGAATTTAATAATATGAGGTTCTCTCCAGAGATGTTTTGCCACATTTCTGCAATTAAGGATGATTGCTGCGTAGTAATGGGTGATTCTATTTGCCTGAACTTCTTCAGTGAGTTTACGGCGCAACCGCCGAAACACGAAATCCAGCACTCTCCTTCACTGCTGATACTGTGACTATTGCTTGTTTGTATGTTTTCATTTGCTGGCATTTCCACCACTTCTTTTTACTCCCTTAAAAACAAATTTGTCAATTCTGATGCTCAATTTTAACCGAACTAATGGCTTGTTGATGACTATTTGAATTGAATTCCCCCCTGCCCAAGTGCGCGCTTGTATGTGTTTCATAAAATGCGGAACTTTATGTGAGGTAGGTCTGTTCATGTCCTGAAATAATATATGAAAAACAAAAGAATTTTACATATAAACATTAGGCTATTCCCGCTTATATTTCTTTAGTACATTTTTCACAATGAATGTAAAAACTAAATGAATTGTAAAACTGAAAGTTATTTTTTTTAATTGTGTTCAGCATGTTGGGCCGCATTTGAATTCGTGACGGGCCGCATGCGCAAAATTAAAAAAAATTAAAAACCGCTGTTATAAGACATTAAACAAGTAAAATTTATTATATATTGAATATATGTAAGATATATGAAACATTGAATCTTAAATAAATTACATTAAATGTATGTTGGATATGTTAAATGTGTATATATAAATACGTAAATCTGTCAAATACATTATGCATTAACAGAAATATATATAGAAATATATACTGAACATGTCAAATATGTTAAATGTATATATAAATATAAATGAGTATATTACAAATCTATTATATATTAAATATGTTAAAGGGATACTCCACCCCAAAATGAAAATTTCATCATTAATCACTTACCTCCATGTCGTTCCAAACCCGTAAAAGCTCAGTTCGTCTTCGGAACACAATTTAAGATATTTTGGATGAAAACCGGGAGGCATTGTGACTGTAAATACAAGACTGCCAAATAAATAACAGTAGTCAGGGTCCAGAAAAGGTATGAACGTCGTAATCAGAATACTCCATCCTGGCATCAGACATGCAATCCGGGTTAATGGGGGCGACGGGAACACTTTTTGTAAGCAAAGAAAACAAAAATAATGACTATATTCAACAATTCCTTTGTCAACGGTCTCCTCTGTGTCTCTCCATAGCACAGTATGCTGTGTATGCTCTTCTTTATCAGCCGCGATGGCAGATGGAGTATTCTGACGATGCTTTCATATCTTTTCTGGACCTTGACACTGTTATTTATTTGGCAGTCTATGGGACAGTCACAAGCCTCCCGGTTTTCATCCAAAATATCTTAAATTGTGTTCAAAAGATGAACAAAGCTTTTACGGGTTTGGAACGACATGAGGGTAAGTGATTAATGACACAATTTTCATTTTGGGGTGGAGTATCCCTTTAAATATTAAATATTTAAATATTATGCATAAACAGTAATTAACTACTATTATTTGAATATATCTCAAATATATAATATATTAAATATGTGAAATATATTACATGTTCAATATATGTCAGATTTATATTGAATGTCAAATATATTACATATATATATATCAAAAATGTACTGTATTTTAAATGTCAGATGTATTGTATATTGAATGTATGTCATATATATGTAATTTAATATATGTAACAAATAAAATTCATAGCAGTAAATTCCCATATATTAAATTTACATGATTTTTGGGAATAAGATGATATTTGCACAGATGAAGACAGATGTGTTGAGTGTAATATAGTGATGTAGTTTTGAACGCTTGATGAACTGAGACTGTGTGAAGGTTTAATGTCTGGTTTGTTCTGTGGTTTAGGCCAGAAGCTCGGTGGATCTGGAAGGTCTTCAGGTCAACAGCAGCTACAGTGTGGAGGTCCAGGCCGTCTCTTACTGGGGTCAGATCCGACTGAAGAGCAGCAAAGCCTCCGTCCAGTTCAGCACACAACTCCACAACCAGACAAGTGCGGCCCAACTCACCTACAGCAACATCTGTGCTGACCTCATTCAGTGTTACTGGCCTCTTCTTTCCAATTATTTGAGAAAATCACTAGTAGATTCTGAGTGAATATTATTTCAGTTTACAGTACTTGTTTGGAAACATGATTTTTAAAAGTTTGAAAGAGCCTCTTCTGCTCACGAAGGCTACATTTATTTGATTAAAAATACAGTAAAAATTGTGAAATATTATTACAATTTAAAACAGCTGTGTTCTATGTGAATATCTGTTAAACTGTAATTTATTTCTGTGATGCGCAGCTGAATTTTCAGCATCATTACTCCAGTCTTCAGTGTCACATGAATTTCAGAAAACATTCTAATATGATGATTTGCTTTAAGAAACATTTCTGATTATTGCATCAGAAATTACATTTTGGCACATATTCACATAGAAAACAGTTATTTAAAGTTATAATAGTATTTCACAATTTTACAGTATTTTTTTAATATCAAATAAATGCAGCCTTGGTGAGTGGAAGAGACTTATTTAAAAGCATTTAAAAATAATAATGTTTCCCAATTTTTGCAGCTCAGACAGGAATACATCATTTAGAACTGGACTAGATGTCCTGATACACACTAGGAGTGTGACTCAGCTTTGTGTCTCTGGTTGTTTCTAGATGTGTGTTTGTGTGTGATGTGTTGTTTAGAGACCGTATCTAAGCTGAGGAGACTGGAGACTGCTGATCTGGGTTTGGTGTCGATGAAGCGAGCCGCCGGAGCGCTGGAGGTCGGCACACCGTATTACCAGGACGCACAGCTACAGGTCCGCATCTACTGGAAGAAGAGAGGAGGTACAACACACACAACTCACACACACATACAAAAAACACATAAACACACAAACAAAAAAAATCACACACCCCCTCACACGTTTGTTTTTGTGTGAAAAGTGGGGACCTCCCACAGGCTTACTTGGTTTTTATACCCCCCCGAACCCCCCTATTTACTATCGCCCCCCTAACCCAACCCTACACCTAACCCCTCCCCCGTTACAGGAAACTTTGTGCATTTTTACTTTCCTCAAAAAAACTAATACTGTATGTTCATAAGCGTTTTTGAAAAATGGGGACAAAAAGTTTATATGCCCTCATAAGTCACCCTCTCCCTTGTAATACCTGTTCACATAACCCATGTCATTATACAAAGTTGTGTCCTGATAGGGTCCCAAAAACAACCACACACACATCAACCCCTAACAACACACACACACACACAAACACACACACCCACCACACACACAAAACAAACACAAACACCCACACACACACAACACACAACACACACACACCCACACACACACACAACACAACCAACAACAACACACAAAACACACACACACACACACAAACACACCACAAACACACACACACACCCCACACAACAACACACACACACAACACAACACACAAACACCACAACACACACACACACACACACACACCAACACACACACACAACAACCCCCGCAACACACAACACACACACAATCCAACAACCCACAGCAAACACCACACACATTAACATCCACACACACAACCAACACCCACACAACACACACCACACACACACACCAACAACAACACACCAGCAACACACACACATTAACCTACACATCAACCACACACACAACCACACACAACCACACACACCCACCTAACACACACACACACACACATCAACACACAACAACACACACTCACAACAACACACACACACACACACACACAACAACAGCACACACATCAACCCACACACACATCCACCCCCACACACACACAGCACACACCACACCACACACACACACACACACACCACACACACAACACACCAACAACAACAACAACACACACACACACACACACACCCACACACACACAACACACAACACACACAACACACACACACACACACACACACAACAACCACACAGCAACACACACACATAACATACACATCAACACAACACCCACACCCAACACACACACAACACACACACACACACACACACACACACACAACAACAACACACAGCAACACACACACATTAACTTACACATCAACACACACTACACACCAACACACACACACCACACACACACACACACACACCACCACACCCAACAACAACAACACAAAAATCACACACATTACACACACACCAACACACACACAACAACCACTAACATATACCCCACACACACCACACAACACACACCCACACCACACACCCCCACACACACAACAACACAAAGCAACACCGCACACATTAACATACACATCAACACACACCACAACACACACACCACACACACACACCAACCAACAACACACCTTCTCAAACACACACATTAACTTACACATCAACACACACACACACACACAACCACACAACCACACACACACACACACACACACACACACACACACACACAAAACACACAAACACAAAACAAAACAAACCAACACACACACACACACACAACAACACACAGCAACACACACACATTAACATACACATCAACACACACACACACACACAACAACAACACAAACACACACATTAACACACACAACAACACACACACAACAACAACTAACATATAACCACACACACAACACACACACACACACACACACACACACACACACAACAACAGCACACACATCAACACACACGTCAACAAACCCAATTACACTCATCGTCAGTCTGATGAACTTCCTGTGATTCATTGTTTTCTGTGAATCAGTTTTTCAACATTTCAGTCAATCGATCAATTCACAGTACAACTCTGAGTCAGTGGACCACTCTTTTAGAATCATTTTTAGTTTTAGAGTAATTATGATGACTGATTATTTTCTGATTTATTTAGAAAAAATAGATGTATATCAATGTAAGTTCAATACATTCATTAATTAACAGCCATTAAAACACATTTAATTTTAAGCCATTACATTATAATTATAATTTAGAATTTAATTATTTTATACCACAACCTAGAAAATTGGGAATTAATTAATTTATTTATTTATTATTAGTTTTATTTATTTAATCAGTGAAATACAGAAATGCAAAATATCTTACATTTTATTTATTTAAATACTGGATGATGTTAATAAGCATTTAAATATGTATCCATTAATATTTACAAATTAGAGCATTCTATGAAATGAAGTGTTCTTTTTTTTGGTCTTTTGATGTGGCTCATGAAATCTCAGTTTAGTTAATATCTAAATTAAATTTTTCAACTTGATTATTAATAGCATGTAATGTTTTTGGAAATAATGCATTTGCTGTATATGGGTGATCCATAAAGAAATATAAATATATTATTAAAAAACTACAGCAACATTAGTGATGTGAAGTAATTTGAATTTATTCAGCTTTAATTTTACATCCTTAGTTTTTTTTAGGTTTTTTTACTTCACATTTTAATTGCAGTTAAGTTCAGATTAGTCTTTTTAACTGGTTTCTGAATGGTCCACACAGGCGCTGAGAAGGACCTCACATGTTGTGTTTCAGTAGCTTGTAAGCTGAGTTTAATTGCTGAAATCCCATCGCTCTGTTCTGGAGTGGTAATATTAAAACCTCGCGCTCCTGTGGAGCCGTATCCACTGCTCTGAAGCCTGTGAATGAGCGAGACCTGATGATGATGCTCCGGTCTGGAGCTGCTGATTGTGATTTCTGCTGACTCAGATCCTACTCAGCACTTTTATTCTGCTCAAGCTGAACTAATCTCACTTCTGCTTCAGCCAGAAATCACACACTCACACTCAAGATATTCCAGCTAGAAATAATAATTAGCTAGTTGGTGTTTATTTTCTTTTTTTTTCTTTGGAAACTAGTTGAATAATCAGTGAGAGGCAGGATGACATTTTTCTAGCACAAACTAGAATAATTTAATTTATTATTATTTATTATTAATTTATTTTCCAATTTTTATTTAGTTTCAAAAAAATTCAAACCACTAGATGCACAATAAAAAAAAATCTTCGAAATGTTTATTAGCACAAACTAGAAGATTTAGATCACTTATAATGTATTGCTTTATTCATTTATTTTCTAATTTGTATTCATTTAGTCTAATTTAGAAAAAAAAAGACTAGCTTGATAAAACCGCAAGATGCAGGATGCAAATATGGAAAATTTCATAGTAAAACTATTGACTAGAATCTTGGAATGGTAGTTTTTATTTATTTATTATTAATTTCATTTTTATTTTAGTTTAATTTAGAAAGATTTATTGATTTCATGCAGGATTTATTTTTAACATTTCAGAAATTTTGGATGATTTTATTTATTTATTTAGAAAATTTAATTATTTTCTAATTTTTGATGTGATTTAGAAAAAAAAATATTAATTGATAAAATAGTGAGATGCAGGATGGCACTAACAAGAAAATTATTTATTATTATATACATATTTATTTATTATTATTTTTTTTTCTAATTTTAAAAAATTACTAGTTGAAAAAACTTTTTAAAGCACAAACTACAAAAGTAAATTTTTTCCCTAATTTTTTATTTCGTCTAGAAAATTACTAGATAAAATGTCGAGATGCAGGATAACAAAAATGTCTTTAACTTTATATCACATCTAGAAAATGTTCAGTTATTCAGTGGATGGTTCCTGTGAATGCGGCATGCGAAGAAGCATTTTTCAGCTTTCTTGTTTATTTAACTCTGAATTTTTTCTTCATCTCCAGCTGCGATTCCTTTTTTCTGCCTCCAGAAATGTTCTGAGCTTCACATCGTCTCCTTCAAAGGCTCTTTTATCTGGCCGACCGCAGTTGAGTCCCTCTGAAGGGCCGGAGCATACTCTATTATTAATCTGAAATGTATCGTTTGACATCCAAACGGCGCAGTTTGATGAATAATAAACGGGAGGCGTTGCATAAACACTGCTGATTAGCGCAGCGAGCCTCTACTGTTCTGTAATCGCAGTGCAGGAGGAAACTGTTCACTTTAATGCCTTTTTCCTAGAAATGCACAGGTACTTCATGATAATAAACACCGCGAGGAACAGTTCAGACAAAAATTCTAACGCTGTCATTATTTGCTCTTCATGCAACTCGAATCTTGAAATGATTTGAATGCACTTTTTTCATGCACATTTTCCATATATTTAATTTAGATTAATTTAGAAAAATGACTAGTTGATAAAAAATTAAGATGCAGGATGTCAAATAGACAAATATCTTGAACTTTTTGTAGTACAAGCAATCAATTTTAAATAATTAATATACATTTTTCTATTTTATATTTAGTCTAATTTAGGGAATGACTAGTTAATAAATCAAAGAGGTGCAGGATGATAAAATATCTAGTAAATAAATTTTATTTATTATTTTATAGATCTATTATTCTTATTATTTAGAATTTAATTTATTGTCTAATTTGTAGTCTAATTTAGAAAAATAACAATGATTTTAATGCACTTTTTGCCACGATGTTTTCAAAACATGGTGGTAGAAAATATTAATTGAAGTGTCTGTATGTCATTTTTTCATATAATAAAGTGTTTTAAGTAAATAACTGTAGGTCAATATTTAGATTTACGACTATATGTAGTGCTATAGTGCATATGTATTTTATTTATTTTTTCTTTAATTTAGCATAATTTAGAAAAAATTACTAGTTGATAAAACAGTGAGATGCAGAATGAAATAATATCTAAACCTTTTTAAAGCACAAACTAGAAAATTAAAATAATTTAATTTATTATTATCATTATCATTATTTATTATTATTATTATTATTATTATTTATATTTCTAAATTTTAGTCCAGTTTAGAAAAATAACAATGATTTTAATTCACTTTTTTTTACCTCTATGTTTTCTAAACACAGTGACGTTCGATTAGTTTTGTGAAAAAAATAAATAAATTGTCTCTTTGTATTTTATATCAATATGATATAAAATTAAACTGTTTAAAACCATGTGAAAAATTAGTTACATCAAAAGTAATCTAAAAGGAATCAAAAAGTAGTCTGATTATGTTACCTAAAATGTGTAATGTAATAAATTTGAAAGTTATCTACTGTAAAATTGTTGTTGTACTGTAAAAAACTGTACTGTAAAAGATATTTAAGTTGTGTTGATGTTTGTTTTTCATATGCAGATTTCAACCGCTAACACCTACAACGTACACCTGAATACTGAATACACCAGCCACAACCGAAGCGGAGCGCCGCAGAAATCACTGACTCAGGTTTGTGTTAGTGTTCATTTCTCTTCATTACTGCAGCTGATTAGCGTGTGTTGTTTCAGATGATGTGCTCAGAATGTGCTCCAGTGCCTAAGAAAACACAGGCATTAAAATCACATTTCCAGGAAGCGGGAGTGAATTTATCAAACCCCCAGAGTGGCCCCAGCGGAGCCTTAACCTGCGGCCCCGAGCCGCGCGCTAGCTGCTAGGAAACACGCATTCGCTTTGTGCATCATGACTAAAAAAATACATTTTTTGAATTAAAATCATTGTTATTTTTCTAAATTGGACTAAAATTTAGCCGCTAAAAATTTAGAAATATAAAATAATAATAAGATGATAATGATAATGATAATAATAAAAAAAAAAAATAAAAATAAAAAAAAATTATATAAATTTTCTATAAAAAGGTTTAGATATTATTTCATTCTGCATCTCACTGTTTTATCAATTAGTTAAGTAATTTTTCTAAATTATGCTAAATTAAGGAAAAAATAATAAAATACATATGCACATAGCCCTACATATAGTCGTAAATTTAAATATTGACCTACCATGTTTTGAAAACATCGTGGCAAAAAAAAAATGACATACAGACACTTCAATTAATATTTTCTACCACCATGTTTTGAAAACATTGTGGCAAAAACATTAAAAAAATCATTTATTATTCTAAAAAATAATACAAAAAATACAAAAAAAAATTAAATTCTAAATAATAAGAATAATAGATCCAAAGATAATGGGATCGATGTTTGCTTGTTAAATGTCATTGATGAGTGTTGTGGTTGCTAGGGGAAAGCTAGAGTGTTGTGGGTGGTTGCCAGGGTGTCGCTAAGGTGCTATAGGTGTTGGTATGCAGTGTTTAAAGTGTTTTAGGTGGTTGCTAGGATGTTGCTATGGGGTTATGTATTCTGGTTGGTTGCTGTGTTGTTTCTAGGGTGTTCTGACTGGTTGCTAGGACATTGCTATGGTGCTAAGATGTTCTCAGTGTTGCTATACAGTCTCTAATGTTTTCTGTCCTGGGTGGCTGCTAGGGTGTTGCTATGCAGTTCCTGAGGCGTTCTGACTGGTTGCCAGGACATTGCTATGGGGCTACTAAGGTGTTCTTGTGTTGCTATGCAGTTTTCTAAATCATGCCGGGATTGCTATGGGTTGCTATAGTGTCTAAGCTGATTGCTAGGGTGTACTAATGCAATTTCTAAGATATTCTGGGTGGTTGTCAGGACATAATGGGGTTGCTAAGGTGTTGTAGGTGGCTTCCAAGGTATTACTGAGTAGTTGCTAAGGTGTTCTAGATGGTTGCTAGAGCATTGCTCCAGTATGTAGTTTCTAAGGCATTCCGGCTGGTTGCTAGGGCATTGTTATGTAGTTTGCTAAGATGTTATAGGTGGTTGATAATGTGTTGCTGTGCAGGTTTTTTTAGGTGTTCTGAGTGGTTCCTAGGGCTTGATGTAGTTTTTTTAAGATGTTCTAGGTGATTGCTAAGGTGTTGCTATGCAGTTTCTAAGGTGTACTAGTTGCTATGGGATTGCTAGAATGTTGCTCTGCAGTTTCTAAGGTTTTTGTCACGTTTCTTTAGTATGTGTGAAGATGCAAAAATGTACCATGTTAAGACAAATTCTGGCTGTGTTCGAACATGCAATACATTTTAAAGCAGATTCGCCGCTAGATTTAGCCACATACGAATCAGTTCTTTAGTTTATTGTGGCATTGCTTCACTTATATCTATTGTGCTAGAGTAATGAATGTCACAATGTAAATTAAGAAAAAGAATGTTAAACTAAACCAATTATGCAATTATGGTCTCAAATACAGAAATTTAATTGGCTGCTGTGTGTGTTGTCACATTAATGTGGATAAACACTAGAGTTGACACAGTCAAATTTCACAGGTTTTGTGTAAAGACTTTTGGCCCTATCCACCTTCCATATCTTTAGATGTTGCTTGGGACTGTGTTTTGAGAGGTGGTTGCTAAACGGAACAATAATTAGCTCATACATGAGACATTTGCATGAACAAAAAGCACCACTTTTCTATGGAAGCAGATTAGGAATCTCAAAGATAACAAACTTCACGCAAAAAACACGATTCACACAGCGTTATGCAGTAGACAATTTCACATGCATGAAACCTAATTCATCAGTACACACAAAAAACAAAGCACAGTGCTTGAAAAAAAAAATATAATTCACAAAAAGCAATTCACATGCGCAAATAAAATTATATATTCATAAATGCATTTCACAAATGCAAAACACAATTCGTAGATATATACAACTGTGCACAAAAACCTTTGAATGTTTAAAATGTACGAGTGTCTGAAAAATGTACGAGTGTCTGAATCGTCATTTACTACGAATCCACTCGGATTTGTGTGTGTGTGTTTTTGAGACTTTCCCTGGCAGAGCTCTCTTCCCACGGGGTCTGTCGTACTCTTTAGCCAATCAAGATGCGAGCTTACCATTCAACCAATCATATCATAAGACACTGAGATTGCATTCAAGGAGAGTAGCTTCCTTAGTTTGAGTCTGCACGTCAGAAACGGAAAAAGTGCTAAAACATCGCCAACCTAAAAAAAATGGGCTTCACTGCGTTCCAATTGGGTCGCTGTGTCCATTTCTTTACTGTCTAAATAAAAGGATATACTAACTGAGGTAAAGGCTTAATTTCCGTTCTATTAATCCATATTGCGCAAAAGGTGCGCAGAATCGTGCTCCTTGAATGCACTCTCAGGGGCTTATGATATGATTGGTTGAATGGTTAAGCTCGCATCTTGATTGGCTAAAGAGTACTGACAGACCCACGTGGGAAGAGAGCTCTGCAGGAAAGTCTCAAAAACACACAACACACAAATCCGAGTAGGATTCGTAGTAAATGACGATTTGTACATTCAGACACTCGTAACATTTTAAAACTTCAAAGGTTTTTGGTGCACAGTTGTATATCTACGAATGTGTTTTTTGCATTTGTGAAATGATTTTTATGAATATATAATTTTATTTTGCGCATGTGAATTGCTTTTTGTGAATATATATTTTTTTTCACGCACGTGAATTTTTTTTGTGTGTCGGTGAATAGGTTTCCATGCATGTGAAATTGTCTACGCAGTGGTGAATCGTGTTTTTTTGCGTGAAATATATTTGAGACTAATCTGCTTCCAACTTTTCTTCATAAATGTACAATTGTAGTTTGTATTTCCACAGGGTCCTCTGATAAAACGTGTTTTCTCTTCTGCAGGAGAACTTCATCAACTCTCCCGGTCTGCTGTTCTCCTGTAAGTACAGGGTCACCGTTCACACGCTCAGTGCTAAACGACGCTCCAAAGACGAGAGCATCAGCTTCCTGACACCGTCCTGCACGACTCTCCAGAGCAAGAAAAAAAAGAGCGTCAAACCCATCGCCTGTCCCGGAGACACACGTAAGAACAGAGACGCTTTAGCACTCATTAGGAGAGTTTGTTTTCAGGATGTGGCTTCATACAGGTCATGCATTTAGCTTGAAATATGGAAATTTGAGAGATTAAAGTGAGAAAAAAATTTGGTTTATTTATTTAGAGAAAATGTATTTTTGTTACTATATTACATATAATGAATGATGGATTTAATGAATTATGAATTTCTATAGCACTTTATTGTTTATTGCTGTACACCCAAAGTTCTGTTTTGTATTTTTATAAATAATTCATTTTATTTTAAGTTAGCGTTTTAGTATTTTTGTTGTTTTTGTCATTAGATTTTTTTTAAATGTCTAATAGTTTATTGCATTTTTTAAATTAATTTAGTTGTGTTTTTATAATTTTAAGTTTTTTAAAATGTTTTTATTCATCTTTATTTCAGTTTTAGATTAAGTAGTTTTAGTACTTCAACTAAACTTAGAAACATTGCTTTAGCAACTAACTGAAATATTTACTGAAACTATAACTGAAGTTTTTTTTTATTAGTTTATTTCTGTTAACATTTATTTTTTGATTACATTTATAATTTGTCAATTTTTCAGATCACTGTACTTAACAGAAATTAAACTGAGATGGAGTGTTCTTTTGTGCCCATACCAGTAGTATTTTATTATCATTGATATACTATTATAGATTATATTAAAATGTAAATTAATTTTATAATTTCTGTTTTCCATTAGTTAAAGTTTTTGTTTTCACTTTTTAAAATATTATTATTAGTTTTATTTTCCCTTTTAATTAATTATTATTATTATTATTATTATTTTTGCATGTCTTCACCTTTGGGTTTATTTTGTTAATATAACTAGTTTTATTCATGTTTATCTTAAAATTTTAATCTAGTTATGTTTACGTACAAGTCGGACCTTAAATGAAATGGAAGTTGAAACATGATGCCTTGGCAACTGACTGAAACCACAAAATAAGTTGTTCATATTTTATTTCAAAGCACTGCCAAAAGTTTTCAAAATGTTGTTTAGCTCTTAGTTAACAATATAAACCTTTGTACTAAGTGCTTTAAAATGAAACCTCCAGTTAAACTTCAATTCAGTGAATTAGTTCCCATATTTTTCGTAATATTTATGTATTTTTGTCATTATGCAGGTATATTATATAAAAATTGCTATGTCCTCTGTCCTGACCACCTCATGTCGCTACAGTTTCTGATGATGTGTTTAGTGTTATTTTTGTGTGGTCTCCGGATATGTTGAAAAACAAAAAAATGTTTTTTCTAAAACTCGTCGAGCGCCGTGCGAAGGTTTTAGCGAAAGCCTGAGAAATCTGACGGCGTCCTTCACTCTCAGCTTCCACGACGTAACGTGACGCCGTTTCCTCTGGAGGGTGTGTCCCGCGTTCGCAGCCGCTTCAGCCCGTCCCAGGCTTCTCAGGTCCACATGGGTGGAGGTTCCAGCGCGAGCCGCCTAACAACAGCCTTCCCAACAGCATTATTTCCCATCTCATATCCTGCACCTGTGACGTCTTCTCCACACACGCTGTTCTCTCATGAAAGCTACATAAATTACACTTACATTAAGTTTCTTGGCCGCGTTTTTCGTCCACTGGAGCGCCTCTCATGGAAAAACGGTTACATATTCAAGTCCAAGACGTGTAAAATATGATACACAATCATCTTGTGTGCATAACCCCCAGCGCTGGCAATCGGCCCACCTGGATCCGGCTCTGACTGAATCGAGCGCTGCATGAGGCACCGAGGTCTGCTCTTTTAGTCACCTTCTACTGGAAGACACCTCAAGACTGTATCTGAATGCTTTCTGGATGAAGTAATGTTGAGTGAGATATCAAATGTTCACAATGTATTAGTATAGTTTTGTTGCCAATAAAAATATAACTTAATATGATATTAAGTAATAATCTAATGCATAAATAAAATAAAAAAATTTAAGTTCTGTAGTACATATAATTGTGTGAACACACACAGATAGTACATGGATATAAATTTAAAGACTACTATATCAAAAATTCAACATAAAATATTATATGTAAATATTTATACATACAGGTGCATCTCAATCAATTAGAAGTTCGTGAAAAGTTCATTTATTTCAGTAATTCGACTCAATTGTGAAACTCGTGTATTAAATTTAAGAATTCATTGCCACACACTGAAGTAGTTTAAGTCTTTTGGTTCTTTTTTAACTGTGATGATTTTGGCTCACATGTAACAAAAATCTCAACAAATTAGAAAAACTTCATAAGACCAATAAAAAAAAAAAAACATTTTTTAGTGAATTGTTGCCTTCTGGAAAGTATGTTCATTTACTGTACATGGTACTCAATACTTGGTAGGGGCTCCTTTTGCTTTAATTACTGCCATCAGTTCAGCGTGGCATGGAGGTGACAGTTTGTGGCAACTGCTGAGGTGGTTATGGAAGCCCAGGTTTCTTTCACAGTGAACGTTCAGCTCATTCTGCAGTGTTTGGGCTCGTTCTATCATTTTCCTCTTGACAATACGTTCATACAGTATAGATTCTCTCTGTTGGTTCAAGGTCTGGTGAGTTTGCTGGGCCCTTCAAGCACACCAACACCATGGGTCATTTAAATCAGCAATCTTTCAAAAAAGCTGGTCAGCAGAAGGAGCATGAAGTGCTCCAAATTTCTTGGTAAACAGGTGCAGTGACGTTGGTTTTCAAAAAAACACAATGGGCCAACACCAGCAGATGACATTGCACCCCAAACATCACAGACTGTGGAAACTTAACACATGGACTTCAAGCAACTGGGCTTGAGCTTCTCCAACCCTTCCTCCAGACTCTAGGACCTTGGTTTCCAAATGAAATACAAAACTTGCTCTCATCCTGAAAAGAGGACTTGGAACCCCTGGGCAACAGTCCAGTTCTTCTTCTCCTTAGCCCAGGTAAGACACCTCAGGAGTGGCTTAACAAAGAGGAATACGACAACTGTAGCTGTGTGTCTTGTGTGTGGTGGCTCTGATGCCCTTGACCCCAGCCTCAGTCCATTCCTTGTGAAGTTCACTCAAATTCTTGAATCGATTTTTCTTGGACAATCCTCATAAGGCTGCGGTTTGTCTCTCGGTTGGTTGTGCATCTTTTCTTCTACACTTTTTTCTTCCACTCAACTTTCTGTTAACATGCTTGGATACAGCACTCTGTGAAACAGCCAGCTTCTTTGGCAATGAATGTTTGTGTCTTACCCTCCTTGTGAAAGGGGTGTCAATGATTGTCTTCTGGACAACTGTCAGATCAGCAGTCTTCCCCATGATTGTGTAGCCTACTGAACCAAACTGAGAGACCATTTTGAAGGCTCAGAAAACCTTTGCAAGTGTTTTGAGTTGATTAGCTGATTGGCATGTCACCATATTTGATAATTTGTTGAGATAGTGAATTGGTGGGTTTTTGTTAAATGTGAGCCAAAAATCATCACAATTAAAAGAGCCAAAGACTTAAACTACTCATTCTGGTGTGCATTTAATTCTATATATTACATGAGTTTCACAATTTGAGTGTGAATTACTGAAATAAAAGAACTTTTTTTCCACGACATTCTAATTTATTGAGATGCACCTGTAGTTATTCAAGTAATCAGAGTATGGTCAGATGAAAGTAGAGAGAACTTAAGAGCTTGTTTTGATTGTACAAACTGGGAAATTTTCCATGATGAAACATTAGATGAAGAGAACTGAAGTAATCAATGATTATATTAACTTTTGTGTGCAACTGGTAATACATACAAAGAATATCAAAGTATATCCAAACAATAAATCTACATCACCAAGGATATTAAGGAATTATAAAAGATGGAATGTAGCATTTAGAAATAAAGATCCTAAATAAATGAAGTTACTGAAATAGAATTAAAGAGTAAAAATGAGGAAAGCTAAAGAAGCTCACAGACTGTGCTTAGAAGAAGCCGTCAGAACCAAAAAACAATAAGAAAGTCTGGGATACCATGAAAAAAATGACAGGTTTATCCTCTTCCAACAAATGTATTGTAACAGACAACAAAGTCAGCTTTGCTAATGAACTAAATACATTTTTTACAAGATTTGAACCCACAAGCAACAATGAACTAGTTAACATTGTATCGTCTTCCTCCCAAAAGATAGTGATCGATGTTGCGGAAGACATTTCGGTCTGTTAATACTAGAAAAGCTGTTGGTCCAGATGGGTGTTGCTTATTATATATTGCGTTTTGAGAATGAAAAAAAACATAATCGCGGCTCACGTCGCATTTTATTAGCACTATTACTTTCCGAAATAATGAAGGCTAAAGTGCCTGTAGGGGCTAAAGCAAAATGTTTACAAACATTATAGAAACAGTTTATTAGTTTCTCTCCAAAACAAATCCTCTAAAGTTTAGGCTATAAAAACGTCAATCCAAAAACAAATAATTTTAAGGTGTAGCTGATGCGTACCTCTCTCATTCGGCACGAATCCAAATGTTTCCATATTCCCGAAGTATCTGGATGCTAAAATATTATTTATTATATACGTGTTTGTATTGACATAAAACTCATCCTTCACATCGGCTATTTCAGCACAGTGAGGCGCGGTCATGCTGAAGTGCAAACAAATTTTGTAAAACAGAGCAGTGTAACTTTTTTATTTGTTTCTTTAACTGTATTTTATTTTGATAAGGGAACAGGCTTCAGTATAGCAAAATTATGTTGTGTGTGCGCGCTAAGGCGTCGGCACGATGGTCATATGGTTATATAGAAGCAAGACATTATTTCAAAGCTGTCAAGCTTTTGCAAAATAATTAAAACTGCAAAGCTTTCGCAAAATAAAGGAAACTACTCTCTGCTGTTTCGTTTTCCTTTCCGAAAACTTTGGAACGTGTCACAATGAACTGTGATTAAGCACATTTTTTTTTGGTTTCGTTAATCTGTCAATATGATTTAAGTGAAATACATTTAGAGTATATGCCTATATTCCTTTTTATGTAAGCCTATAGGTTTCTGTTTTCTTCATTCACAGAAGCGCTGCAGGTGTGTGTGATCTGTTGAATTCGTCTTACAACTAATCCTCAGATAAACTCTAAGGGCGGTGTGCATTGCCATGGCGACTTACCTACGATGAGTTCACAGCTGAGCAGACATTTCAACTCGTTGGCTTCAGCATCACATTTGCATAGACAAGTACTACTGGAATGACGTGTGATTGGTTGACAGCTAATTTTCAAATATTAAATGGAACGATAAAATAACGTTATTAACCGGTTAATGGCCATTTCAAATTTTTCGATTCTGTTTGGAACTATAAAATTTGATTTCGTTTCTGTTTCTGTTTTCTGTGTCTGTTCCTGTCAAAATTTATTTCGTTTCCGGTTTTCGTTTTCGTTCCTTGAACCGGTTCAGAGCCCTGATCTAGACAAAGGCAACTCTTATGTTAGAGTATTATTTCTTGACTTTTCACCTGCATTTGATACTGTTCAAGTTAACACTCTTGTGTCTAAACTAATACAGTTAGACGTGAACCCATATCTCAATTAAATGGTATCTCTCTTTTCTCACCAATAGAACCCAAAGGGTTAAAATGACCAATGTCCTGTCGACAGAGGTAAAAACAAATGTTTGTGACTTGGTGTACCTCAGGGTTTGCGTAAGCTCTTCTATGTTATTTACTCTGTATACAGATGACTGTCAATTAAACAGGACCCGTGATCAGTATTTTTAAAGTACTCCGATGATACTGTGTTAATATCATTATTGAATAACCAAGAATACCTAGAACAGCATCAACAGGGGGTAAACAAACTGGTCGAATGGTGTGACTATAATGCCCTCAGTATTAACTTAAAAAAAACTGAGGAGATAGTATTAGGGCCTGTTGCTGACATTCATACAACACCTGTTGTTATACATGAAGAGAACATCAAACAAGTAGAAGCATATAGGTACTTAGGAGTATGGATAGACAAAACATTATCATGGAGAGATCATATAGATGGTATCTGTAATAAATCAATGCAAAAATCTACTTTCTCCGTAGATAGAGGTCATTTGGAGCAAGAAAGCAGATTCTGTTTATTGTTTTTTATGTCTGTAATCATGAGTGTCTTGCAGTACTGTAATTCAGTTTGGTATATGAGTTTATCTGTTTAGTCTAAAAACAAAGCTAATGAACTTACTAAAAATGTGCTCTAAAATAGTGGGTCAGCCACATCAAAAAAGCAGATGAACTATCTTACCATAATAATCCTGTAAGACTTAGCTAATAACCTAGTTTCTGAACCTAATCATGTGAATTTGTACTGTTGCCATCTAATCGACGATATAAGGTCCCATGATACAGTCGAATGAAGTTAAAGAATTCATTTGTACATCAAGCTGTATCAGTGTTGAATAACTCATATAAAATGTAAACAGTAAAGGTCCTTTTTTTCAATTTTCTTTGTGGGTGTGTGTGAGAAAGCTCTGTAGTATGTGTTGTTTATGTGTTAAAGTATTGTAATTCTGAGTGAACCTGCTGTAACGCTAGACAAATTTCAGACTCGTCCCATATCGTATATTATTCATATATAAAATTAGAATAAAAATCTATATACTACAAAAATTAAAATACTACAATGCGCAACATATAATTTATATTGAATTAATTATACATATTCATTTCATTAATATAGTATAATATTTGTTAATTTATATATAAAATAATTTACATAGCATTGCCGTTATATCAATATAATATTTAAATGGAATTTCTCAAAAATCTAAATATATTATATATATAGATATATATATATATATAGGATATATATATATATATCTATTAATATATATATTATATATATATATATATAATACATTAAATAAAATTAGAAACAGTAAAACAATACATTTTCACTTATCACTTAATACATATATATTTATATAATTATTTATATTATTTATATTAATTAATTACTATATTATTCATTAATTTCTGACATAATTAACATTTAATATGTAATAATAATTATTCATATTACATTGTATTACAATTATAACAGTACAATATTTAATATTTAAATGGATTTCTCAAAATCTGAGTATTTAAATTACATTATATATGAAATAATAAAAACAGAACTTTTAATATATTACAACAGTTGATAGAATTTAATAGCATTTTCAATATTTAAACTTTAAATATTACAGCAGAAATAAACCTGAAAAATATTGAGATATAATTTTCAGCTACATCACCCAATCCTAATGGGAAGGTTTATCTTGAAGTAAAATGATTTATTAGGTCCTTCATATGGTAGTTATTAGTATGTTGCCCAGTGATTGAGTGGTCGTTTTGGAGCTCATTCTTCATCTGACATCAGCGCTGTCTCCATCAGTAACACTGGCTGCTCTCCTCCTAGAACAAACAGTTCAGCTTTTATCGACTCAATCAGATTGAAAATACATCAAATCCAATTGCATCCAGTTCTCATCCGCATTATTCCTCAGATCTTTTGTGAAGGCCGGTTCGAGGCACGCCATCATTATCAGATTGGACTCGTGTGTGAATGATGTGGAATCTGTGATGTTTATGGATGATTTCATTCTTCATAACGAGTCAATCTGAAGGATTTCCAATGAGCTCATGACAAACATGAAGGCGCTGGACGATGCTTCACGCCAAAACATGTTGGAGAAACATGAGCTTCTTTCAGGAATAATCTGATCTGAACGATCTGAAAAGAGAAAATCCAGTGGATTATACAGAAATGACAACATAGTCATTTCATATATAAATCATTTTTGTTGCATTTCCATGAAAAGTGGCTGTATTATGAAGGATCTGATGACGATTCAGTCTAAAAGCTGTGTGTATTTTGCTTTGTTTTCCAGGATCGTAACTTTCTGGTCGTGTCCAACCTCCGGCCGGGCACTTTCTACAGGTTAGAGGTTCAGGTGATAACTGCGGCGGGAGAAGGACCTGTGACAAAGAAGATCTTCCAGACGCCGCTTCAGCAAAGTAAGCAAACATGATTCTAGAGATTAAAGGGCTACTCCACCCCAAAATGAATAAAAGCTTTGTTCATTTTCTGAACACAATGTAAGATATTTAGGATGAAAACCGGGAGGCTTGTGACTGTCCCATAGACTGCCAAATAAATAACAGTGTCAAGGTCCAGGAAAGTATGAAAAGCATCATCAGGATACTCCATCTGCCATCAGTGATTCAACCATAACATTATGATGTGACGAGAATACTTTGTGTACATGAAGAAAACAAAAATAACGACTTTATTCAACAATTGGTGTCCATCAGCGTTGTGCCATTTTGGAGAATATGAGCTGTATGCAGGCAGCGTACGCTCTTCTGTGTCAGCAACCACACAAAAATAAACACCCCCAGTTCAAATCAAAGGGTTAATACACGTAGGAAATGTATCCTTGTGTCGCAGCTGACACAGAAGAGCGTACGCAGTTTGCGTTCAGCGGATATTCTCCAAAACGGTGCTACGCTGATTTGGAGAGACACAGAGGATACGAAGTATGTTATGTTAAATAAGACAAATATCTTTTATGTATTTAATCCCATTTTACATTTACATTTATTCATTAAGCAGACACTGTTATCCAAAGCAACTGCATCAAGGACAAAGGAATGCATCAAGCGATTCATCATAAAGGGTCAAATAAACACAGGAAGTGCTCGTAAAACAAAGTTTTGGGTGTTGTACAAGTACAAGTACTAGCTAGACGGGTGGGATTAAGGAAAGCGAAAGCAAAGTTTTTTTTAATTTTTTTTATAAATTTTTGGAAGACAAATGGTGACGAAAGAGAGTTTTCAGCTCTAATTTTATTAACCAGTGTCTTTGCTACTGACTTTTGATGATTCAGTTCAGTCATACTAAGCAAAAATGACACATTTTTGTTTCATTTTATTTATTGCTGAATAGTGTTGAACTTTCTTCTCCTGCGTCATATTCTACTGTACAGACGTAAATTCACATTTCCTTCAGCCTGAGGCTCATTCATTTCACTTTTGATGTGAAAGGGCTTTTACATTTGTAAAATAATAACTTTTTTTCATATAAAATAACAAGCAAGTCCTGCTCAGATTTAAAAAGTAACTCAAAAGTAACGTAAAACATTACTTTCCATAAAAATTAACTAAGTAACATAATTAGTTACTTTTTTAGGGAGTAATGCAATATTGTAAAGTAACTTTCCCCAACACTGTTCAAAAGTTACAAAAACAATAAAATCAAATATTTGAATGTATTGTTATCAGTGCTGGGTAGTAACTGA
Organism: Cyprinus carpio; assembly: GCF_018340385.1. Classification (NCBI taxonomy): domain Eukaryota; kingdom Metazoa; phylum Chordata; class Actinopteri; order Cypriniformes; family Cyprinidae; genus Cyprinus; species Cyprinus carpio. The sequence continues at coordinate 33,071,160 of NC_056605.1, read as the reverse complement.
TTACATGTAATCTGGATTACGTAATCAGATTCCAAAAATTAGTACTTGTAATTAGATTGTATAATGTTTTAAAATGCTCATAATTCAAGATTTTTTTTTTTTTGTCACATACACAATTATATAGAGCATATATAACCAGCAGTGAAATGTGAGTAAAGAGAAAGCAAAAGTAGTTAAAAAGTAAATAAAAACACAATCTAAGCAGATGCGACCTTGAGAACTTTTTTTGTCAGTCAAACCCTTTGACCTAAAAAATACACATTAATTTCCTCAGATATCTAATGTTTTTTTGTCAGTCAAACCCTTTGACCTAAAATATTTATTTGAAGTGCCTCTGAGATTTATTGTTAATATTTCAGTCGTTTAACGACACATTTGTTTGTTCAGTTTTCTGATGTTAGTTATTTGCATTTAATCAATAAAAAAATTCTTTAAAAGTAAAACATTTTGGTCATAAGTAATCTAAAAGTAATCTAACAGTAGTTAGAATACATCATTAATAAGTATCAGACTACATGCTTCATTAATCAGTAACAGACTACAATTAGTAAGTAATTAACCCAGCATTGATTATCATTGTATCAGTCCAGCACCTTGAGAACACAATTTTTCTCCTGTTGAACTGGTTATTTTTGACCAGAAAATCAGACTATAATAAAAAAAAAAATAATAATAAATAAATAGTTGTTGTTGCTTCATTTACATTTATTGTGTTTTGAGTTTTTGATAGTTTTTTTTTTAATTTTTTTTTTTATGTTTTTTTAATTTTATGAATTGGTGTTTTAAAGTTAGGCTCTTTTTGTTTTATTTGTTTGCATTTTGCAAAAATGGTTCTTCTGTTCTATTGTTATAAAAACACTTACTGTATTTGGAACTTTTATTTGGTTGTTTTGTTTCATGTTTTGTTCTATTTTATTTTCTTTTTGTTTATTGAATCCTGAGTATGAACTTTTTTGTTTTTCTTCCATATGTTTTTTTTATCATCCCAATTTGAACAGTCTTCATCACATTTCCAACACGTTTTACAACCTCAACCAGTCATTTAATTTTTTTTGGACATTTCCAACATTTTCTTCCATCTTAGTTTCTGATTCTAATCATTCCAATAACGCTTAATTATTGCAGAATGTATTATTTTGTTAAAAGAAGTCTTCAGCTGAGAAACACTGAAATGGTCAGAAGACACAACACAAACTTGTTCTTTACAGAAGCTCATCTTCATCATCAGCAGCAGCAGCATCAGAAGTCTTCAGCTGAGAAACACTGAAATGGTCAGAAGACGCAACACAGCGTGCAGCTAATCGCAGCTTTCGACAGATGCGAAACCACAGATATTCAACGCCTCACCACCCTCCTCCCCTCAACAACCTCTGCTTTCATCACAACAACATTGACTTTGAAATAACCTAAAAAACCCGAAGCAACAGCAATCAATAGTTTATGTGTGAATTTACACCATTTCAGAAAGTTAATGTCAATGGGTGAGGTAAATCCTGGCAATGTAGTCATACTACAGTTGAGGTCTAAAGTTTACACCCCCTTCAGAATCTGCAAATTTTAATTATTTTACTAAAATAAGAGGGATCATACAAAATGCCCCATGACGTATTGTTTATTTAGTACGTGGCCTTGAATAAGATATTTCACATAAAATATAATAGTTGAATTTTGATCTTTAAATACACAAAAATCCTGGAAAACCAAAGAATTTGTGGGAGCTGAAGGATTTTTCAGCAGGCAGTTTAGCTGTTCAGGACAAGCAAGGGACTCGTGAACAACTATCTCTAAACAAAAACACACAGCTGTGGATCATTCAGCTAACAACACAGCATTAAGAATCAAGGGGATGAAAACTTTTGAACGGGGTCATTTTTTTCTCTTTAGTGGATTGTATGTGAACATCTTTTATGTAAAATATCTTATTCAGGTCAGTACTAAATAAACAATAACATGCATTTTGTATGATTCCTCTTACTTTGGTAAAATAATGAACATTTTGATGATTCTGAAAGGGGGCATGTAAACTTCTGACCTCAACCGTATATGAAATCTATTCACATTTTAATTGAAGAATGGGTGATTCAGCTGTGGAGAAACTACAGTTTATCAGTTTGATATCAAAGAATATTCAGAATTAACAGAGCAAAGGCTGATTCGATGATGCATGTCAAACCTTCACATATTCAGTCGTTATTTGCTCGCTTTCACGTCATTGCAAAATCATATGCTGTTAATTTCTGAAGAATCTTATTGCAGCTAAGAAATGAGCTATTGCTGAATGTAAGAGCATTTCCCAAAAGCATCATAAGCCTAATCAGATTGCAGAGACCGTTGGTGCCAATGTTTTTTTTGACGATCTACTAAGGCTTATGATGCTTTTGGGAAATGCTTAGCTCATAACTCAAAACAACATGAGTGTGATTAAATAATTTTTGGTTGAACTGTTCCTTTGATTGGTCATACACGATCCATCCAATTGTTGCATCTTATTAATATTATAAAAATATCACAAAAAAATAACAAAAAATATTTTTTTTATTATTAATGATTACATACGCGTGTTTTCTGATGAAATGATGTAAACCGTTTATGTTCTTGGCTGTAGAGATATTTGTTGTGGCAGTCAGTGAATGTTGATGTTGATATTTATTTATGTGTGTATTGCAACGCTTCATTTGTATGTGAGTGTGTATTTTTTCAATGTATTAGCAAGGCATTGTTTTTTTAAAGACAACTCCTTGTAAAGACATAATGTAAAAAAGTGAATTGTACATATAGTCATATGTTCCGTTATTTCCCTGGATAGAACCTGTACATACTTTTAAATAATAAAGTAATCCCTTTACTCCTTCATCTGTAGTCCTGTTTATGGAAAACATCTGCTGTGATGAACCTCAGATCTGTGAGAAAGAAAGAAAATTGTTCTGTTGAACTCTATAAAAGCAATCAACATCATTTAAAAAAATATATGTAATACTTGTTTACTAGCATGTCATTTGACTTTTAACCCATTACGATGAACATGTGAAGAGATTCTTAAAATATTAACTTGAAAGCCAAGGGTGTTTAATTGATAAAAAAAGTTTGAGAATTGCTGATTTGACTGTTGAAACTTTGCCATGAAAGTCAAAAACATGTCGGAGACTTTTCTTCAACACTCTGAGTCTTTACATTGGATGTTAACATTCAGTTAAGTTTGATTTACTTCCTTGTCAAGATTCAAGTAGTTATAAGAGAAACTAATCTTTTCGAAACTTGAATCAGTTGAATCAAATGCTTAGCATAAAGATTCACAGTTGATAACTGTTCGCTGTACAAAACTAAGGTAAAAATCACGTGGGTTCATATGTTAACAGAAATTTCGAAACCGTTAAGACATAACAAAAATAAACCTGAAATCTTGTCTGATGTACTCCGTGTTACTAGTTTGGAAAAGTGATATGAAAAACTAATCTTTTCGAAGCTTTGAATCAATTGATCCTTCACAGGGTTTGATTGACAGATGATCTGACCAATCATAGCTGAATCTGCCCTTTTGTCCAACAAACAAACCAGACAGGAGAGTAGATTTACGTAGATTTAACTTGAAAAATGGTGTGTATTGACTTGTTTCTGTGGTTGAAACAACATACTTCTGATGTTCATTCATGTTTATTTCATGCTATAACTAGTAAAGAGGAAGAGATGATCAGTTCATGATGTATTTTTCACTACGTGAGAGCTCCATGGCTTGTTGGACATAGCAACGGTAATGAAGGTGGGGGGGGGGGTCTTATACTAACTGCTTCGTAAAATGATTCACTGTTTCGAAGTGAACAAAACTCCACACGCTGGTGACATCAAACACTGTGTAAATGCAACAAAAACTCAGGCCGAAGCTTGCATAAAAACTGCTTTTACAAAGTATAATATATCTAAAGCTTCACGAAGCAGTGCTTCTAAAGCCCCCATCACTAGTTTGAAAATAAATGATTGACTAAGGTTTCAAAGCTTTACGAGGCAGTGTTTTGCAAGTGCGCATCTTTAGAATTGTACAGTATTTGAGCACTGAAGGCGGTGGGAGTCTTGAACACCAGTGTTGTGTTTTTCCTTTCTGAAAATGTTGGCAGCTCTTTGTACACCAGAAACAAGGTTGAAGTCCATTATCCAGTGACCTTCTGTCCCTGCTCTCTTCATCCATCAGTGATGTTCTTTCACTATGTTTATGTACAGGTCTATTATGTCAGAATTGATTAGTTCCTGACTGTCTATAAGAGTTAATCCTATCTAACCCATCTCTTCTTTCCCTCATCTCAAAAACAAAACAACAACCTACTAAGCATTCCTTCCAACAAACAAAATCCCACTCTTCTCTAAATAAAAATTAAAATCAAAAAGCAACAAAGGACAGTGACAGTCAACTGTCTTTTGTGGATCGTATTTTTAAATGCTCTAAAGAGAAAATCTGATAATGCATTATAATCTTTTTCATATCAAGAGTTTTCATGCAAGCATGTTTTGATGCACTGATTGTGTTTTTTGATCTTGTGTCTTTGTCATGGTTTAGCAGGAGGGTTTGAGGACTGACAGAGTCTCACGTGTCTCGTTTTCTCCTCTGAACCGGTTCTGGAGATTAACGCAGTACTCAGCTGCTCTTTTCTGTTCGCTGCAGCTCTCACGTGACTTTTACTGTGAGCTTTTCATCTCGACACATGTGATTAACATTCTTTGCTGTGCTGGTTAAGTCTTGCTTACATAAAGAGTATTAAATTCTGTTTTAGTTTGGTTTTTGTTTGCTTTATTTACATTTGTAGTGTTTTGATGGTGGTTTTGTTTGATGTTTTGTTCTATTTTATTTATTTCTGAGTATTTAAATATTTCTTTGTTCTGAATTTATACTGTTTTTTGTTTTGTTTGTATTTTCATGTTGTTGTTTTTTTATTCTATCATTCCATTACTTCTCCATCCCAGTGTCCCTTTCTGATATTTTCAAACCAATATTGACAATTTTAATTTTCACATTGGCTCGTTTGTATTTTTGTCTTTTGTTTTTGATCCCATCCTTCCAATACTTTTGGTTTCTACAATGTCCCACTTTAATAATTTTAAACCATCTAAATCAACTTTAACCCTTTAAATGTTTACATGGGCACTGTTTTGAAATCAATCAGTAAACGACTTTTGTTGTGCCTACAATCTTAAAAATAAAGGTTTTTCATTGGCATTTAATTTTACATTCATTGAGTCTTTCCATTGCAAAAAAAGGTTATTTCTTTATAGTGGAAAAATAGTTCTTCATATTATAAAAATAATGGTTCTTTTAAGAACTGTTAATTGAAATGTACTTTGAAGAACCAAAAATGGTAAAACTTTGTCATCGTTCTCAAAACTTTTATGATCCAATCATTCCTGTACTTCTGCATGTACCTTACTTCTGCATCCCTTTTTTAATGTTAAACCATCTAAACCAACTTTAAATGGTTTTATTGTTCTATTATTTGGACCGATCTTCGAAAGTCAAATAGTAAATAACCTTATCATTCATCAAAACTTTCCATTGGACAAAAGGTTCTTTATATGGAAAAAGTTATCTTCCGACTCATTAAAATGTTCTGTCACACTAATAAAAAAAGTGTTTTTTTGGAAGTGTTTTAAACTTTCCATCTGAAAAGGTCCGGGTGGAACGCAAAATCTATTTTCTGTGGCATTTGTGAAAAACACCTTTGTGTGTAAGCCAAACCCTACCGCCTACCATTTTCCACTCTTTTCCCTTTTATCATATATTACATATTCTGCCAGGAGACACCGTGACCTTTGTGAACCTTGCTCACGGCTCTTGGGTGTTGTATAACTCCTGCAGAGGGGAAAACTCACTAATGCACATGAAAGACAGATGTCTGCCAAGCGCTTTCTCGTTTGTAATGGAAGAACAAGCGAACACAAATGGCAAGCTCCTCTTTCTGTTTTAGAGATCATTGCAGAAACTGTATGGTGTAACAGGATGTGTTGCAACCGTGCTGACTTCTTTCTTTTTCTCTTTTTTCTGGGGTGTTTCTTTTTCTTCTGTTCCTTCCCTCCCTCCCTTCTCTTAGTTATGCAGAGGCTAGATTGCCGACTAAAGTCACATGAATAGGATCATGGATTACGCTGCCGAATGACCCTTGCTCATGCTTCGTGTTGTACATTCTCTCGGGTTTCAACACTCATGTGTAGGAGGATACATCGACCCCAATAATCAAGACACTACTATTGAATAGGCTGAAGTGTACACCAAACGTAATTTGAAAAGCCTATATCCATTTAATATTTGCCAAATAAAGTGCACAACAAAAACCACGGTGATAGTGTGTCTTCAGTACAGCATTCGTGACAAGACAGTCTCGAATTTTGTATAACGAAATGCAGTTGCGTGCTGAAGAAAAAAAAGACGTATATGAGAAACGCCTTATGTGCAATGAAATGAAAGAACAATAAAGTGCATAATGCACGGATGTTTTTGACAAGATGGATGTGGATGGTTTCTTTCCACTCTGGAAAGAAGACATGATGGAACATCACACCATGTAGGATACATAAACCAAAAAAAATAAATAAAATTATGAACTAATTCATATTTTTTTTAGGAATGAAATGTGTACAAAAACAGATGCTGAAATATTGAAAACAGTTCCTAAAACACCTCAGATATAGACGAATAACTGTCAAGTTTGGTGTGTGTCTAGTGTTCCCCCAGTGGAGAACAACTCATAGAACACAGCCTTTTAACGGACTATTCTCTAAAACAAAAGTCAATAAATACCACACGTGTTATGTAAATAGACATGTTTTTTTTTCCGAACGCTAGTCTGAAACAACTGTAATAGACAAGAGTAGCATTACGCTCTGAAAGTATCATTGCATCGAGTACAGTAAATAAAGTATAATATAACATACAATAATCGGATATATATAGATTATATATAGAGGATCTACCGATTATCTATTATACTATGTCTATGTATATATATATTATATATATATATATAGAGATATTATATAATATCTAGTTGCCTGTATTTAAAACAACATATAACTCAGCATGGGGGATATCGGCACCCTCTAGGAAAACAATGAAAGAATTATCATGCCCCAGGAGGTTTTCCCTGGTCATGGTGCATCAGCGACAATGTGGGCCATTCTCTAACGGCGGTGGGAAAGTATAAAACTACAAAAACAATAAGTAAACGATGACAATGATGACAGAGTTTCTCTCAGCGCTGTGTGTGTGTTTAAGGCCTCAGCCAGAAAGGCCATATTCTCTGAAGTATCATTTGATAACTACGAAAGATATACGCTCACTGAGTCAATGATGAAATTCTACTAATGACTTTAGCAGCATAACTCATAATGTCATCCGTGAGCAGAAACGCCACACATCCATCACTGCCACTTCTCCCTGATGTGTCCCCATCAAGTTATGAATGATCTGTAATTATTTACTTGTGAAAAATACCTTCCTGGCAACACGAAAGCCGGAGACAGACTCCACTGAGCTGTTAGTCAAAGCGTGAAGGGTTTGTGAAACAAATCACACTCGCTGACAGTGAGAGTCGCTCAGAGATTAACCAGGACTCACAGCAGAAAAACTACAGAAATACATTTTTTTATTTTAATTTTTTTAATCTGCTGACATATTTCATCATTTTCTGGGATTGTTTAGTGTAGTGACCTGTAGCTGTCAGATATCCAGTGTCCAGATTTTTTTTCTTTTCTTCTTCTTCTTCTTCTTCTTCTTCTTCTTCTTCTTCTTCTTCTTAATATTACTAAATATGGAAGCTTATTTCTGCCACTGAGTAAAACAATGAAAAAGGTAACAGCGTCTTTTTATCTCACAATTTTATCTCACTTTTTTCTCTGAATTATGTTTACATCGGGCATTTTATTTTATTTTATTTTATTTTATTTTTTACAATAAAAAAGGTAATTACAATTGATTTCACAATTCTGACTTTTATTCTTGGAAATGCTAGTTTATATCTTTCAATTTTAAGCAAATATCTGGCTTATTTCCACCACGTATTATATTTTATTGTTTTATTCTGTGGCAGAAACAACAACAACAGCAACAAAAAATTTCAAGATTTAAACTTTCAAGATAAAAAAAATGTGAGAAAACAATGTCAGAATTTAAAACAAAAAAATCACAATTACTAAAATTATTTTAAACTGTTTTATTCAGAAAAAAAAAAAAAATAATAATAAAATATAAATAATTAAACGTTAAGTCACTTTGGAAAAAAAAAAAAAAAAAAAAGTATAGACTGAATATACTGTAAGTCACTTTGGATAAAAACGTCTGCTAAATATAAATGCAAAATTATGAGATATGAACTTTTTGTGATGGAAAAAAAGCCTGAATTGTGAGATGAAAAATTGCAATAATCTTTTTATATTTTTTATTCTGTGACAGAAACAAGCTTCCATAACCTAAATGTAATTGTATTAAACATTGGTGTTCAATACTGTTTTGAACTTTTTTTTCCACTGTTTTAAAAGCAATAAGCAACTTGAGGCCTTCGGTTACAGTGATTTTACCGCAATTAAGATGGTTTCACACCCATAACATGTGGATAAATCACAGCCTCGAGTGGCTAATTGCTTTAATAATCACTTTGTTCTTTCTGCGTGACGTGTTTTCTTACTCTGTCACCCTAGAAATTCCTAGAAAGGCTCTTGTAGGTGGTGACTTTGGCTCTTTGGGGTCATTTGTGGCAAATCAAAACAGCTTAGATTTGATGAGCCCTCCAGGGCAAAGGTCAGAGGTCAAGAAGGCCTGCTTGTGTTTGAAGAGCGTCCCCTGAGACGCCAGTATCTGAATCACTACTGCCGAGGAAAAACATCCTCCCGTATTTATTTAGAAATACTGCAAGTATGTAAACCTTTCACGCTTATTAGAGGTCATCTGCCCTAAACTCTGCTTTTAAGGGGAAATAAATAAATACTCTTTTACTTCAGCGAGAATGTTAACAAGGGTCATATTTTAATGAAAAGTTAAAAAATTGTTCGTGATTTATTTACCTTCATGTTGTTTCAAGTATTACAGTCTTGTATTATTGTCTTTGGTACAATAAAAAAGCTGAATATTCAAGTTTCAGCTGTCCATACAATAAAAGTGAGGGCTCAGGCTCCAGAAATGGCAAAAACATCATGAAGTATCATAATGCACTGTTTTGAAGTCTTCTGATGCTTTGTGTGAGAAACAGACAGACCGCAAAAATGATGTTCTTCCTCAGTATTTTTGTCTTGTTTTCTAGTACAAATATTGAAAGATCCTTAAATTAAGATACATTTACTTGAAATGCAAAATGACACAAGATATCTTCAGTCTTGTTTTCTGGAAATGTAATATTTTACTTGTTTTAAGGCAAGATGCTACAGGCAAAAAAAAAAAAAATTTGGATTTCCATAAATCTTGTTTTAAACTAGTTGAAAGAAAACATGCAAAACACACATTTATGTGTGTATTTCATTGCATTTCATCTATTTTTCTTCTCCAGCTCAGCAGCACATACAGTAAACATTACAGTTTTATTCCTATCTACATTCTGAAAGTGTTTATAGAGGAGATTGTTCATATATCATTCACCGGAGGAACATTTTATTGCTTAAAACATGGTGAAAATGTGTTTGTTTTCTGTCTGTTGACAGTATTTTCTGATTTATAGAGTGATAAATGAGGAGATATACAAAATCCCCTCTGGAAAAACCTTTAACTCTAATATTTCTACAAACTTAATCAAGAATTTTGAACCTGGCTTTATCAAATGTTCCAATTTATCTTCTGGAAATATTTGCATATTAGTGCAATTACATGCTACATCATTTGCATATATAAATGCAATATTTATATTGCTTCTCAAGGAAATTAATCTTGATTTAAGGCATGATTCACTGATAATCTTCCCCTCAGCAGTAATTCTTACATTTCGGTTGCAGTCTCATATTCAGAATTTTCATGTGACAAATGTGTTTGGCATCAATGTCACATCATTTTTAAATTTACTTAAATACAAAACAGAAAAAGCTGTTCAAACTTTCTACTAAACATCTCTTGTCTTCCACAGAAGAAAGAAAGTTATGGTGAGTAAACGATGACTGAACATTAATTTGTGGTTAAATAATTGTAATTCCATAACAAGCCATGTAAATGCTTTAAAAAGAGAGAACATCTAATGTACAAAGCAAAAAAATGATTTTAAACTGAATTTTTGTATTGTTTTCCAGTACAAATATCTAAACATTCTTAAAAATCAGATACATTTATAACTTGTTTTCTTGTGTTCACATCAAGATCAAGTGAGATTTGCTTAAAACCAGACAAATGGTGTCAAAAAATGTAAACATGAATCAAAGGTTTGGCATATATTGTTTCTTGTTTTAAGCAAAAACTCACTTCATTTTGATTATTTTTTTAAAGAAAACTTAACTTAATAAGACTTAATAACTCATGTAATTTTAATGAATGTATCTTGATTTGAGAATGTTGAAATATTTGTACTGGAAAACAAGATAAAAATGCTGCGGAAGAACATGATTTTCTTGCAGCATATTGCGTGATTTCTGGGTTATGATATTCAGGTGCGTTACGTCCAAATGGAAGTAGAGATGTTAGAAACAATGGTGCGTATCGAGTTGCAATCACGGATCTGGACGCTCTTCAGCGCGGGTCAAAGGTCGTCTCCCCTCCGAGGGAGGCCCGAGTGCTGCTTCTGCTACCAGGAGCCGCTCAGATGTAAATCAACTCTGTCATGGAGGCTTTTTTTCCATCCGTTCTTTGAATTAGACTGAGAACTGCTTAAAATAAGGACACAGCTGGAGAAATGCGCTCTGGAAGAAAACTCCCTGACCCTGCGCGTCTTTGAAATCTCTGAATGTTTTTCAGCATGTGAAGTCTTTCTGAATGAACCGCACTTTATAAAATGTATATATGATATGTACATTGCATAACTGTTTTATAATGTTCTACAGTACTGAAGTTTAAAATATCTTCCACCTAACTACTATTTACACAACTGTTGCTAAAGAAAAATGCTGCTATTGTTAGTGTAAACAGAATTTATCGGTGTATGGTTTATTCTGTCTATTTCAAGCCATCTCAGGTATTTTCACACAGGATAATGTATGTTTTTAATGCAATTCTAATCAACGTAGCCTGAATCACTGTATAGAATACTGTAAAATAATTTCTACCTCATTCTGTGATAAGAAGCCTCATCAGTTCACAAAAAAAATATATCAAAAACACTATTGATGCTTTAACGCAAATTTGAAGTAAAAAATAGGTTGTAATTCTTATGTATTGTTGTACTTTGTTCGTTTTATAGTGGGCTTGTCTAAACAGACCAATGAAAGAATATTAATTATTAATCTTCCTTTTGATTAGGTTACACATATGTCTCATTAAAAATGTCTACAAATTTATAAAACTGATCCAAGATTAGGTAAAAACCACAGACATTTATTTTGTGACGTAACAAAGCCGTTTATTAAAATCGCACAATTTTGGTTATGACTGATAGCATCATTTATTTTCTCTTTTTTTCAAGATTTAAAAATATATAATAAAAATACATATATAAATAAACACATATATAAAAAAACAATATATATATATATATATATATATATATATATATATATATAGATAGTGATATATCATTATCGTGAATTCTTTTGGCCACAATAATTGTGTATAAAAATTAAATAATATAAATTTTAGAAATAAAAATATATATTGTAGTATTGTATAAATATGATTTTATTTATATAAATAAATATAAGATATAGTGTCATTTAACACTAAACTATAAATATATATATATCATTAAATCAATTAATCATATAGTTATGTAATTCAAAACAAAATTTCACCCAACAATATATATACATACAAACACACACATATTTTTAACTAACATACATGTATATATATATATACTTCCAAACACACACATAGTGTGGTGTGTGTGTGTGTGTGTGGTGTGTGTGTTATCCTCATGTGTGTGTGTGTGTGTGTGTGTGTGTGAGAGAGAGAGAGATTAGATTTAGATTTGTAATTATATTAATAAATAATTTAGATATATATATTTTTTTATCTTAGCCAGTGTTTGGTGTGGACAATTGTTGTTCTTATTCACTTTGCAATATAATATAGCGATAAATTAATGTAGTAGTTATAAATTTTGCATCAAGATCTGAGAATCTGGAACTGTTTGAAGTGCTTGGATCCATTTGGACATAATTAGTTTTGCCATTTTATAATAATTTCTGAGTTTGAGTACAAGAGTTCATCTCGTAATTCTAATCACAGGTGCGTGTTTTACATCAACTGTGAACTATTTAATCAGAAGAATGCAGGGCTGGAAATGTTGGCTTCAGATGTTTTAATTAGCAGGTCAGATTATTTCCAGGCAGTGCATGTTGGTTTATGAACTAATACTTCCCTGTGAATGTTTTAGTGAAAAACGCTCAGAACAAAGATGACGCAACATCAAGAGCAGCTCTGTTTTCCCATTCGATGCGCTCCCTCACATTCATACCAAGACCAACATCAAACTCAAACCGCCATCATATAAAAAATAAAAATCACATTCATATTTTAATGATTAGCAGACGAGTGCATGGCTCATGGCCTGCTGAATGTTTGGACATGTGCAGACGATAATTGACAGCATTTGTCAAAGCTGGTTCACAGCGGACTGCAGAAGAGAAAACAACAGAGAAATAAAAGAGTGTTTATCAGCATGTGTTATAATGTACAAGAGCAGAGCCTTCACTGTTCACATGTGTTGAGATGTTCCTGTTATACTCTACATTATCACGTTCATCATGTGTCTAAATACACAGGAGAATATAGATGGAAATCATATTTGATAGAGTCCTTTTATCCACGGTTGTTATAGTTAACTAATGCTAAAACTATGAAAAAGCATTTTCCTTACTTGAAGTAAAATATAATGTGTTTTTTATTTTATTAATCATTTTAATTTAGTTTCACTCTATGTATTAAAATAAGTAAAAAGAAAACTGAAATAAAAATAATAAAAACTACACAGACATTCAAAAACTAAGAAAAATGTCAAACACAAAGTTTTAACTAAATTAACACGAAAACAGAACATATAATATATTAGCAAAAACTATAATAGCATCTCAACAATATTAAAATAACACTGCTTTTATTTCTATTTTAATAAGTGAATTTTCTTCTTGGAAATATATTAAAATTGGAAATACTGTAGTATTAGTATGTCTTTTATTTATTTATTTATTTTTTAGTTGAGATCAAAGGTTTTGTATCCCAGGGTTATCATATCAACAAAAACTAAATGGTTGGGTGCTTTTTTTTTATTTAATTATTCTGTTTTTATTTTATTAATTTTTTTACTACTTTATTTTATTTTGGACTTTTTTATTTTTATTTTTTATATTTTATTATTCTGATTCATTTTATTAATTTTATTTAATTTTAATTTATATATTTTTTTAATTAAAAATAAAACAGAAATAAAAACTGATTAAAAATATTAATACAAAAAATAAAAATAAAAATAGTATCCCTGATACTAAAATAACTGTCCAGTCGAATTGTACAATATACAAATTCATTGCACTAAACATACTATTTCTAAAGATGTTCATCATATGAGTTTGTTTAATTAAAACATGACAGTGAATTGAACATGATAAATGTAAACATTTGTCTACTTCAGTTTGACTGGATATTCATGTTTCTTTTTTCTCAAATTGAAATGCTTCAAACAAATCATGTTTTATTGGGAATATTGTTGTAATTGATAGTTAAATTATACCACTTTCCATCCTGTTTTGTAGAAGCACTTTAACCCATGAGAGCCATTTCCTGGATGACATCATCCCACAGGAAGTGACATCATGACTGGAGCTCAAACATCAGTAAGTATCAGTGGATTTGATGACTTTATGAGTGTTTTGTGCTGTTAGTCGGTTGGTTTGCATCTTTTCAAACCATTCAAATGTTTGGTAATATCAGTAAATATTACAAAAAGATGCTCAGCACACAGCTAGATGTTTCTTAGCTCAGAGTTCAAAAAGATTCTTGCAGGAATGACTTAAGGCTGGTGATATTCTCCAGCTCTCGCTCTGCTCTGTGATGCACAAAAAAATTAAACAGCAGATAACACAGCGGCTCAGTGTGAAGAGAGCCTGAGGAAGAGAGAGTTCACCCAGAAAACTAAGTTCTGTCATCATTTCCTCATCCTCATGCTGTTCCAAACTCTTCTGAATTCTTTTTCTCCCATGAAATACAAGAGGAGAGATTCTGAATACATACAGATGATGTTGAGCTGCAGGACCATCTTCTGATCGACTGAATCACTAATGAAAGCGTAACACTGAGAGACAGAAGACTTATGGACATAATTAACTAACTTCTGTTTAATTAATCTTTAAGCCAAACAAGAAGACTGAGAGATGGATGCTGTATTTTCAGATTTTATTTTATTTTACTTTACTTTGTTTAGCACTGAATGGCTATTTAGTGCATAGGGTGTTGTAAGACTAGTATAGCTTCATTTTATTTTATTTTATTTTATTTTATTTTATTTTATTTTATTTTATTTTATTTTATTTTATTTTATTTTATTTTATTCATTATTGTTTTATGTTACTTTTTATTATTCTATTTTATTATACTCTTTATTATTGTATATATTTATATTTATTTTTAATATTGTATTATTTAAGATTTAAATGTTACTCTATTTAGTTTTTTGTTATTAACTTTTTAAAATTAATTTTAGTATGGATTTGTTATTTTTTATTCTTATTTTTATTGTATTTCATAACTTTTTTTATTAGTTTGTTTTGTTTTACTTTCTGGTATTTCATTTAACTTTTTTATTATGCTAGTCTTGTATTTAATTATTCAGTTTTATTTATTTTTTATTTTTTTATTTAACTTTTAATTAGTTTTATTATTCTATTTTTATCTTATTTTATTTTCTGTTTTTCCTTTTATTATCTTTTATTATATAATATATATATATATAGATATATATATATATATATATATAATATATATATTATTCTTATTTCAATTTTGTGTAGTTTGTATTATTTTCATTTTATTATTCTATTCTTATTTTATTATTTTTGCACTTATTTCATCTATTTTATTTTAGGGTTTGAAAAGTTTGATAATGAGTTGTTCTATGAGATGAGAAAATAGAATTAATCATCATGTTTTTGCAATGCATTTAATGCATGACATTGAAAACTCTGAACAAAATGACGTTTTCCTTTTTCATGCAAGAAAACTGGACCGTGACAGTCTAGGTTTGAATCCTGACCAATCAAACTAGTCATATTCCAACCAGATGAAGTTTTACTAACCATAACGCTCCTCTGGCATGAACGCCGCTGGTGTTCTCCCTGTGTTGGTGACCCTGCCGCTGGTTCACTCATACAGTAGCTGTTTAAGAGCAACTGAAGCAGAAGTGAGTGTGTGGTGTGACCTCCAGTCGCTCTTCAATCTGAATATTAGATTTCAGATGTGCTGCTTTCACACAGATATGTGGAGATATGATGAGAAGGGATGCTTTTGTTCACAGCTGAACATGATAATGTCATTTCTGAGTTACTCAGCGCTAACGCGTCACAGATGCTGGAGAAGCTCAGTCGTCGGAGACACAGGCCATGGACCTCCCGCACTGAGAGAGAAACAGCATCAAATCTGGAGAAAATGTCAGATCCTGCAGTGAGTCTCAGTCAAAGCAACATGCTCATCTTAAAGGGACATTAAACCCCAAAATTAACATTCTTTATCATTTACTAGGTGTCTGTTTCTGCCACATAATTAAAAAAAGGTAATTGTCACTTTTTTCACAATTCTGCCTGTTTTTCTCATAATTGAAAGTTTATATTTTGCAATTGCAAGTAATATACTTAATTGCGCATTTACATTTCACAATTCTGATGTTTTTCTCACAATTCTCAGTTCATATATCGCAATTTTGAATTTATATATCAATATTAATTTTTTTTCTCTGAATTTTGAGTTTGTCTTGCAATTCTGAGTTTATATATCACAGTTCATTTTCCCTGAATTCTGAGTTTACATCTCGCAATTCTGACTTTTTCTTCACAATTCCAAGTTTACATTGAAATCTTGTAATACTGAGTTTTTTTTTCAGAAATTTTATCTGGTAATTCACTTTCTCAATTTCACAATTCTGAGTTTTATCTCTCAATTCTCATTTTGTTCTTTGAATTCAGAGTTTATAATGCGCAATTACAAATGATAAACTTGTTAATTGCAAGTTTACATCTCACAATTATGAGTTTTTTTCCATGCAATTCTGTTTTTATCTCTCATTTGTTTTTTCTCACAATTCTCAGTTTATATGTCACAATTCTGAGTTTATGTATCACAATTCACTTTTTTTTTCTCTGAATTCTGAGTTTACATCTCGCAATTCCGACTTTTTTCTCACAATTCTAATCTTTTTTTCCCTTTAAATTCTCAGTTTATGTATCGCAGTTGTGAATTTATATATTGCTATTCACTTTCGCTGAATTCTGAGTTTGTCTTGTAATTCTGACTTGAAAAAACTGAATTCTGCATTTATATCTTGCAGTTCCAACTTTTTTCTCACAAATCACAGTTCACATTGCAAAATTATGAGTTTATATCTTGTAATTCTAGGTTAATATAACCTAGAATTCTAAACAATTCTGAATTAACAATTAATTAATTAATTAAAAAATAAAATAAACAATTCTGAATTCATACAGTATATTGCAGTTCAGAGTTGTTTTCATCTGAATTTTGAGTTTATATCTCACAATTCTGTGTGAACATATTCCGATTAAATTTTATTTCTCAGAATTCCAGATTTTATCTTGCAACCAAAATAGTTTTTTTTCCAGTTGATGAATGAATGATAAAAACACTGACAGCCAATAAGAAAGCATCCGTTTAAAGAGCTCACACATTTAAAGCAGCAGATGACAAAACTGCAGTGCACATGATAAACCCCAGCATTATTATGCTTTGTGTTCTTTTCCATACAGTGAAAGCAGATGTTGATTTATACAACGATGAAAACAGAAGTAGCTGCCTAACATGCCTAACTTTGTGATTTTTTTTTTTTTTTTTTGGGATTTTTTTTTTTGTTTTTTGGAACATTTGGAAATTGAGTGAATGATGACAGAATTATTTAATTATGACAGAATTATTTTTTTATTGTGTGTGTGTGTGTGAGTGTGAATTATTTATTTATTTAAGGGGCGTGTGCACATGTGAAATGTGATCAGAAGTTAATTTTACAACTACTGTAAAGATCTCATAATTGTGTCAGATTTTTAAAGTAATTTTTTTTATTCATAATAATTTGATTATTGTTTTATATTTATTTATTTATTTTGAATTATTTTATTAATATATCATTCTATTATTGATTAATTTATTTATTTCATATATTTATGCATTTATTCTATTCATTTTTATTCTTTTATTTTCAATATTAATTTAATTATTATTTTATTTGTTTTATATTTTATTTTTTTAAATAATTATTCATTTATCAGTATTATTACTACTATTTAAATTTATTTATTTATTCATTTATGATTATTTAGCTAGCACATGAAAACACATGAAAAATGCATTATATAAGGCCTGAAAATCCTGTCTGCATAGACAGCTCTGTGTGTAATGTGGAAGGTCACTGGTGCAAATGAAAGAACGACTCCCTGCTTTCTTATAATTTCTATTCCATGTGATTACAAGTCTTCAGTGAAGCAGCAGAGGCTGGTTTTGTTTTGAAAGTGACTGAAGTGATCGTTAGCGTCGTTTATCAGCCTCCACTGAGTTTAACTGTAACTGCAGGATAATGTGACACACGCTTTAACAAACGACATCCATCAGGGTCAGAAGCAGAGAAACAACACACGCTTTCCATCAGATTCAGCAGAAACCACAGCTGGTTCAACAGCCTGTTGTGTCGTGTTTAAAAACAGCCTACTTTATACTAGTCCCAATAAAACAACATATCTAAAGTACATTTAAAAAAAAAAAAAAAAAAAAAAAATTGTCACATTGATACCTGTTATTGGTTTGTTCATTACTAGAAAAACAATAGTCTTTCCAACCGACAAATTCCAGTTTGGTAAGTACACTGTAAAAAAAGAAAAGAAAAGAGAATTAAGTTAAAAATATTTATATATTTTTTGAAAAAAAAGTAAAGTAAAAAAAAAAAATAAATAAAACAAATAATAATAATCAAAATAATTACTATTTTATTTACTGTAGAAAATGTAAGAATTAAAGTAAGAGAGTTAAATTAAAACTTAGTACACTGTAAAAAAGAAAAATTATTAAAAAATTAAACATTTAAATTAAATTAAGTTTTACTAGACTGTGTAGAAACAAAATTAAAGTGTAAAATAAAAAATTAAATGAAAATTAAGTTAGTAAACCTAAAATATTTAAATTAACAAACAAATAAATCAAAAACTGTTAGTACATTGTAAAAATATCATTAAAATTAAGTTACGTGCCCCTAGAAAATAAAAATAATTAATTAGTGCAAAAAATAAACCATGTGAATTAAATTGAGAAAACGAATTTTAAAAAAATCAAGAAAGTACACTATAAACCAAAATAATAAAAAAAATAAAACGTAAAAGATTTTGTTATAAAACAGATTATTGGAGTACATTTTACAGGAAAATATTATTTCAGTCTTTCTGCTTCAAAAATAGTTTATTGTTTAAATGTTACTTGCTGTTTATTTAAAAAAAAAAAAAAAATTCCTAGCAAATTCTTTTAGTTTTATTTGCTTTTAGTTATTAATAACACTGATGTTTTTACATAAACTGTTTCCTGTTGCTCTAATGTGACTATGAATGAGTTTGCAGTAGTTTATGGCTGTATACAGTGCGCCGCCCGCGGTGCATGACCTTTACTCTCATGCTACTGAGTTTCATATCCGTGTCTAATGTTATTAACAACGTGGACATTTAAGCGTTTCCCTCATGAGTGCACATGGCTGCAATATTAATTTCACATGCCCAGGGCGAAACATAGCTGTACGTCAGACATCTCGGATCTGAATCCGGTAATTGAGGAGACGGCAGCTTGATTGATGTTTAAAGGAAGTTCCTCTTCCTATCTGAAATATTCATACATGTAA
Source organism: Cyprinus carpio (assembly GCF_018340385.1). Classification (NCBI taxonomy): domain Eukaryota; kingdom Metazoa; phylum Chordata; class Actinopteri; order Cypriniformes; family Cyprinidae; genus Cyprinus; species Cyprinus carpio. Next base: position 33,051,967 of record NC_056605.1, on the reverse strand, counting down.
GTGCCTACAGGAGGCTCCCATAAAAACCCATTACTGTCAGACACACACAGATCCAGATAGTCTTTCTTTCGGAGGATGTTTTCACATTAATAACATGTCCATGTTCTCTATTAGGACTGTTCTTGAGTTCATTTTCTCCACAGACATTTTTTCCAGAGTTTGATCCGGCTCAGGATGAATCACGGTCAAAAAAATCCGGATAAAACACAAAGGGAAGACTGAACTCATTAAATACATCTTCATAAGATATGGACGGTTTCACAGGTTGGAAATTAGTTTTCTTGACATGAAACGAGCATGTAAACACAAATCTGCTGTACCCTGTAAAACTAACTGAACTGAGTAAAGCTTAATAAAACGAGACGCGTCAAAGAAACGCAAATCAGTCTCTTTCAGTTCACCGCTAGCAGAAAATACAAGGCCTGTTTATTTCCTTTTCATTCTTTTATTTATCCCTTTATTTATACATCTCATTTATTCATTGAAATATTTTATTTATTTTATGTATTTATATATTTATGTACATTCACCAACATACATATATATTATATTCGTTTTATTATTGTAGTGTATTTATATTAATTTATTTTAAGTGTAATAATACATTAAAAAAAAAATTACATAATAAATATAATCCAATTTATCAGTTTCATCCATTTAACACAATTAAATTTGTTCATTCCTTTATTTATACAGTATTTATTCATCCATCCATCCATCCATCCATTTGTTTATTCATAAATGTTTCATTCATTCAATTCTTTATTTATACAATTAATTCATTCATTTATTCATTTGCCTATCCATCTATTCATTTACTCCTTTATTTATATATTCATTTAATTATTTTAATGATTTTTTATATATTTGTTTCTTTAAATATTTGTGTATCCCTTCTTTCCTTCCTTCCTTCTTTAATTCATTTTTTTCCTTAATTCATTACTTGATTTATTCCTTTATTTATATATTCATTAATTTATTAAATTATTAATTTGCTTATTTGTTTATATACATGAATGTATTTTTTGTGTATGTGTATATTGTTTTAATATATTTATTTACTTATGTAATGTTATGTAATTTTATATTTAAGTATTAAGTATGTATTTCTTTATTTGTGTATTAGTTTATTTCTTTCCTTTTCCCATTGGTTTGTTTGTATTCCTTTATATATTAACTAATACCTTTTTATGTATTTATGCATTTATCCATTTTATTTATCATATTCATTTGTAACCCAGAACTTTATTTCATTTATTTTTTAGTTATGTATTTCTATGTATTTAAATAATCTTATTTAAGTTTTTTTATTGCTTAACCCTCTGAGGTCTAGGGGTTTTGGGGGCCTGGAGAAGTTTTTGACATCCCCTGACTTTTGTGCTTTTTTCAGTTGCTTATAAATAGATACATGGCTAAAGTACAATAATATGTAAATAGCATGTATGCACATGCCACAGATGTGTTTTTGAGGAAAACAACGTTTATGCGTTGGTTAGTAACAAAACTAAACGTTTTGAAGTCACCTGATAAGGTCAATAAAACACATACAAAACATTTGTTCACAAGACTGTCAAACCTGGAGCTTGTAACCTAGAATTTTTGCTTCAAAATGATGTGAAAATCATCTTGTTTACTCACTCACAGAAAACAATAGATTAATTTAAATTTTCTAAGACACTTTTTGTTTCAAAGGGGCATAAGATTTTTTGCGGCGGGGGGGGGGGGGGCGTCAACTATCATGAATATTAGTGTGATTTCACACCTGAGAAGACAAAGCACGCATAATGAGCTGCACTAATTGAGCCTTTCAGGCCACGGTGTGTGACTGAGAGGGAGAAGAGTTACAAGAAAGAATGTGAGGACAAAATAAATGTATATATTTTTATGTTTGTAGTTTATTTAGAATATATTTAATTACCCACAAAATAACTTGAGATTCATTTGCGAGTGCAGTTAAACAGTTTATTAGGAACAATCAAAGCTGACTTTCAAAGCTGAATTTTTATTATATATATATATATATAGTATATATATATATATATATATCAGATAATATATATATAAAATCAGGTGTGTGATTAGCTTAGACTAAACTCTCTGCCTCTGGGATTTGTGCGTTTTTAAAGTGAGCTTTTTAACTTGACACAACATTAAAAGTCTTTTTGTCAGAATGACATATTGTCATGTTCAGATATCTCGGTCTGTTTCTCTTCTCTCCTCATCTTGTGTTGGAAATGAAGATCTGTGGTTTCTGATGTTTCTTCATTGCCAGCGTTAGATGTTTGGCAGCTCTTAGAATCCACACAGATGTCAGCTTTGCTCTTTGCTCCAGACCCTCATCTCTCGTTCTCTGTTTTTAGTGGAAAAGCACAAAAGGTCTGGTGTTGTGCAATTCAGAGACTGTACTGATTATAAAATAACACAGATTATAAAATAAAATAATTATAATTTATCACCTGCAAGAGTCTTAACATGTGATGGAGAAACACAAACTCAGATAAACCAGATGGCGTTACCGTTTGTTCTCAGAGACTTTGAGAATGGATGGAGTTTGTTGTTTTAAGCTCTTTCAGAAACTCACATCAGTTATTGTAGCTCTATAAAATAAAACAAACATCATTCACAACCATATTTCCAAACATTGATACAAACACGGGTCATTTATTCCTTGTATTACACTGGATTTTACACGGGTCATTTAGTTCCTAGATATTCCATATATTATTACTTTTTTTATTTTATATATTATTCATTCATTCATTCAATTCATTCATTCTTCATTTCACTCACTCATCGCCTCCACTCAACCATGGGGGTCTCGTTCACGTCACTCACGCATTCACTCACTCACCTCCACTCACTCTCACTCACTCACCCAATCTTTACTTCCTCATTCATCCATTCATGTCATTCACTTCATTCACTCACTTTATTTATACATGATCAGTCACTCAAATCATTCATTCACATCACTACTCACTCATTTCTCATCACTCACTCACTCACTCACTCACTCACTCACTCACTCACTCAATCAAGTCCTCATCCATTCATTCACTCACTTTATTTTATCACATGATTCATGTCACTCATCTCATTCCTTCATTCACTCACTCACTCATCATCACTCACCTCACTCAGCTCATTAAATTCATCATTCATTCATTCATCAACTGTATTATACTGGAATTTCATTCACTCATTCATTCATTCATTCACATCACTCACTCATCCTCATTCACCCCTTCAATCATGATCACTCCTTCACTCACTTCATTAATTCATTCATTCACTTTATTATACATGATTCTTCCACATCAATCATTCATTCAACACCTCATTCATTACATCACTCACTCATTCATTCATTCATTCAATCACTCACTCACTCACACTTACTCATTCATTTACTCATTCACTCGCTCATTCATTCACTAATTCATTCCCTCACTCACTCATTCAATCACTCATTCACTCACTCATTCACTCACTCACTTTATTTATAGATGATTTATTCACTCATTCCTTTATTTATTCATTATTTTATTTGTTCTTTTATTTGTTTATGTATATTGTTTTAAGTTGCTTTATTTATTTTTTGTGTCTATGCAATGCATGAAAACCTTTTGCGGGAGATGTTGTGTCTATCAAAAAAACCAAAACATTTTTAAGCTCTGCTGTAAACACTGCCTTTGCACGGTTATTATTGAACAATTATGACTGTTAGTATGTGTACATACATATGGTTAGGAAACAAAGATGATTTCTATCTGCAAACTCACCAGACAAACAGACCATGCTGCTTAAGATATTTATATGCATTCAAAGAGTATCGGGACCTTTGGTGAATGACATTTGATTTGAAGTGATTTGTGATGTGATTTCAGGCAGTCTGAGAAAAATAATTGTGCCAATTTGTTTCAAACAAGAGAAAAACGGACGGCGTTGAGGTGCATCAGACAGGTGTTGCTAGACATGATGATTTTTTAGAAACAAATATTATGACCATAAAACATGCAGCTTTATTTAAATGTGTCACATGATCTTCAGAAATCATTCTAATATGCTGATTTGCTGCGTAACGAAACAAGATTAAAGCTAAAACGATACTTTTAATTAATCAAGGACGCTTAAATTGTTCAAAAGTGACAGTAGAGACATTTATGTTTACAAAATTTGCACAAAAATGAGACAATGCTACAAACGATTCCTATTTCAAAGAAATGCTTCTTTTGAACTTTTTATGTCAATCTGTGAATCCTGACAAAGTAAAATGTTATGACAGTTTTCCACAAAAAAATATTGTGCATCACAACTTGTTTCAAAATTGATACTAATAGGAATGTTTCTTGAGCAGCAAATCAATCATAAGAATGTTTTCGGAAGATCATGTGACACTGAAGACTGGAGTAAATGATGATGAATACAGCTATTGGCATCACAAGAAATAAGATTACACTTTTAAAACAGATATTCACATAGACTAGATTATTTTTATAATGTTTCAAAAATGATTTACGTATTTTGATTAATTAAATGCAGCATTGGTGAGCAGGAAAAGTCTTTCTCAAAAACTGTAATTACTCCATCAACTCTTTGTTAGATATAAATAGAAAATGAATGGCCTGTTTACAAACTGGGTTTTTTTAAGCATGTTCCCTCAACTGATGCTGAATATTTCAGTGCATGCATCAACTGACTCATGTAAAAAATCAAGTTCTGATTAGAGAAAAATCTGTCAGTGCATTCAGAAACCAACTTTGATGTCATGCTCACATTTCTGTTTCATTTAGAGTCATGAAGAATATGAAGGTTCATTCAGTATGCTGCAGCTGAGAGTTCCTGTGAGTTTTGCGTTCTGTTGTTTTCTGCATGATTCTGAAGTTTTGCTCCAAACATATCTCACATGTTTAAAATAGTGAAAAAAAGAATGCAAAAATTGCATTTATGCGTTATTTTATTGCAAATATTTGCAGCTGTAGATTTCATTTCTATATTATGTTTTTTTTTAACACACTAAACTTTACAGTATTATATATTCTGAAGGCTGTTTAGGGTTTGGTCATACATTCAAGTTAACTCCTAAAAGCATAGTGAATGTGTTTTGTTTTTGTTGGGAGCAGAAGAGGCGTACGGAAGACTTTCAGACCCCCTAATTCTCACTAATATTGCAGCTTGATAAATGTAATTTTTTCCTCTTAATGTTACACACAGCACCACATCTGACCAGAAAAAACACAGAATTGTTGACTTTTTGCAGATTATTAAAAAAGGAAAAACTGAAATATCACATAGGTCCTGTATTCAGACCCTTCTGAATCAGTTATTTAGTGAAGTTTTGAATTTCTTTGTTGGCACAGATGCATTTTGCAAACCTGCATTTGGGATCCCTCCATTTCCTCCTTGCAGGAATCTCCAGTTTGTCAGGTTGCTGTAGGTTGGTGGACAGATTTCAGGTCTGAGATGCTGATTGGGTTAAGTCAGGGCTCTGTGGGCCATTCAGAACAGTTTTCAACTCCTTCGTATATTAAGCTGAACAGGGTCATTGTCTGGTTGGAAAACCAATCGGCCCAGTCGGAGGTACGAGCACTCTGAGAAGGGTTTTCGTCCAGAATTACTTCCCTGTTACTTTCCGCTTCACTTCACTCGTTGGACAGTGTCCGGTCCCTGCAGTTGAAAACACCCACAGAATGATGCTGCCACCACAGGCTTCAAATGTGGACTGTGAGCAGTGCATGGTTTCAAACCATAACGTACTTAGAATTCCGGCCATGGTCGCATCAGACCAGAGAATTGATGGAGTCTCTGTGTTTTTTAATGTTCTTGCACTGATCCGGGGGCCAATAAACACCCGACTGGTGGAGGGGCTGCAGTGATGGTGACTTTCGACAACTTTCTCCCATCTCCGTGCATCCTCTGCGAGCTCTGATCTTTGGTTCTTCTTTATCTCTCACTTCTCCCCCGAAGCTCAGTTTGGCCGGAAGCTCTGGAGGGTTCTGCTTTTTCCCAAATGTCATCAATTTAAGGATATGGAGGCCACTGTGCTCTAAGGAACCTTAGTGCAGAGAAATTGTTTTGTAACCCTTGGCCAGATCGTGCATTGCACACAATTATGATCTCTGAGCTCTTCAGCAGTTCCTTTGACCTCATGATTCTCATTTGCTCTGACATGCATGTGAGCTGTAAAGTCTTATATAGAGGTGTTGGGGCCAATCAATCAGTATAATCAAGACACAGCTGGACTCCAATGAAGGTGTAGAAACATCTCAAAGGATGATCAGATAGAAATGGGACAGCACCTGAGCTTAAATATATGAGTGTCACAGGCAAAGGGTGAATACTTTAGGGACCATGGATATTTCAGTTTTTTTCTTTTTTAACTCAATCTGCAAAAATGTCAACAATTCGGGTAAAACGAAATATATATAAATGAGGGAAAAAAATTAACTTGAATGAAAAATTTAAGGGGGTCTGAATACTTTCCGTACCCACTGTATATTCTAATTTATGGAGTGATAAAACGAAATATATATATATTAAAACGAAATGAAAAATTCAATATATAAAAAAAAAATCCTTCTGGAAAAAAACCTTTCTAACTCGAAATGTATGCAAATAAAAAAAAAATGATAAACCTGACTTTATCCAGTGGTCAGTTTTATGTGCTGGAAATGTATGCAAATTGATGCGTATTTAATTACATAATATGATGGAAAAATTTTAATTTGTATGTTGTTTTCATAAAATAAAACAGAACAAAATCTCATTTTCTGTAAAAATTCTCTATAACAAAAGTACATAATTTTATTTAATAATCTATGCTAATTGTATTTAATATAAATACTATTTTTAGTATCAAAAAGTGAAACAATCTTTTATTATTTTCTGTAAATGTACTGAATAGCAAAAATGCATAATTAATTAATTAATTATTATTTTAATTACGAATGGTATTTATATATCAAAAAAGGATAAATAAAAAATCTTTTGTTCTCTTTTTTTCTGCAAATGCTCTGTGTAGCAAAAATGTCATTTAAAATCTTGAAAAACTGAATAAGTAAAAAAAAATAATGTTATTTTCTGTAAATGTTTTGTCTAGCAAAAATTCTAAAAAACTAAACAAAAAAATTAATAAATAAAATATTAAATTCATTTTAAATTTCTGTAAACATTCTGCACAGCAAAAATACATTTTACTTATTAGCCACATCTGCACAGCAAACATACCATTTTACTTATAATTATTTTTAATTATTCATAATTTTAATGAATGTCCCACAGGACCATGAAAGAATAAAAATCTTGATCCATTAATTCCTGATAAAATTTTGTATAGCAGAAAAACATAAATCATTTTAATTATTCATAATTTTAATGAATGTCCCACAGGACCATGTTAACTGTCCAGGTACAGCTGTGGGGGTGTCCTGGATTCAGAAGGAATCATCAGTACACTGATGTTCTCCTCTAAAGTTCCTCCCTCTCTTTGTTTTTCCTCATGCCTTTGGGATTGTGTGAATGATGCTGATATTGTCCAGAGCTGCTGTGGCCATTTGCTGCATGATGTATTGAACACTGAACGTTTGTCTGAGATCTGACAGAGCAACACTCTTACAGTGACACAGACACACAGCTCCTCTAAACATGATAAATGCCCTTCCCAGTGTAATAGAGACGCACATAAAGCAGAGGATCAGATGGAAACACTCACACTCACGTCTGTAATCAGTCCCTCACCGCAGCGTTCAGTCTCATATCTGAACAAAATGCAGAGCCGAAAAGAGCTAACATGGGCTTTCATTCATCATTAGTTTTACATTTAAATTTTTCTATAGAGGCTTTGAATGTATATGGGCCATTCTACAGAAGAGTTGGAAATGTCTTGAAAAAAAAAGTATTTTTCCAAAAAATTTGTATGTATGCAAATTGTATAATATCCAAGGTACACATGTCTAGTAATTGTGCAGTTGATTCTCATATTGTATTTTCAGAAAGTTTTCGAATATTTGTCCTCTACCCAAATTTGTCACTACCGCAACAGTAATAATTTAATAAGAAGGGTGATATTGACCTATTAAAATATATATTTTTTGCTATCTTATTAAACATTTCTCACAGGTAAATCAATACGAGTTAAATTTTTAACAATATTTGAACTGTAATTTATGAGATTTGTTGTATTTTGAATCAAAATTTTCTTTCTTAAAGGCAACAAGTTGATCATACTGATTTCAAAGTTAAGGGATTTGAAGGCATACAGCAAACAAGGGGATATCATAAACATGAGTTAGTTGGATAATTTGTTTCTATATATTTTTCACAGAAGCAACATCCCCATCAATTTCGGTAGTGACTGCACATTTTCGGTAGTGACATTAATGCTTTGTTAGCAACTACATCACATTACTGAATTTTAACTAGCATACTAAAACACTACAAAAACATACTTATATGTACACACAAAAAAGGCATAACTGTAGTAAATTTTTGTTTATTTCCCACAAATATGAGGATTATGTGTTCCCTTTTGTCACTACCAAAACAATAATGACATGTTTCAGTTGTGACTGTTTCAGTAGTGACAATTCTATGGGATAACACCTAAAAAAAAAAAAAAACAGCCAAAACAAAAAACACTACACAAACTCAAACTCCAGCAACTGTTTCTGTTAGAGATAATTATAAATATAACATAAAATACAAATCAAAAAATAATATAGAAAAATCATGCACATTGTTAGCTAGCACAGTTCTGATCAGTGGCATACATATAAAAATGAAATGTTATGGAATAACTCCCCCCCAAAAATTGTGCTTGATTGCAGAAAAATGGTGTTCGGTAGTGACGTTCCTTAAAGTTACACACAGAGTTGTCAGACTTCTGAACACATTTACCTCAAAATGATGGGACCTATCTACTCACACCTTGTAGCTATGAGAGAGTGACACAGGAATATTTCCTTATTGTAAATTTATGGGTTTAGTTCAATTTAGTCTCGGCCAATGGACTAAAACAAACACTGTTTCGGTATTGACATGAAAAATGTGGGACACTTAAAGTTTAATAATTTACAAAGAAAATATTAAATAATTTTTTTTTTGAAGTTCACTTTTTAAAAGAATCAAAAATATTTAAAAACAACAATGAAAAAAAAATATTTCAATATCATTTTCAGGTTGAAATTATTAGGGTTCGGGACTGCAACCTCCCAATTAAAAGTACCCAATAAATTATCATAATAAACATATCATAATCAAACAAATAAATTAAATATTATTATTGTTTCTTTGGTTTGGGACAGCAGAATGGCCCATATATTATTTTGCTAAGCAAAAGTCAAAAAAAAAAAAAAAAAAATATTTTGCTAATAAAAAATATCTAATTCTTTTTATGTGTGTTTCTTTGGTTTGGGACAGCAGAATGGCCCATATATTATTTTGCTAAGCAAAAGTCATTTTTTGTTATGCCATTTATTTGCTTTGAAAATAATATCTTTTTTATGTCATTTCCAATTCATTATTTTATTTTATTTTATTTTTAATTCATACTAAATAATGTAATAATGCATGGAAATGACAGTTTTGGCATCAGAAATCATCAGATGATTCATAGTAAATTAATAAATTTATGAATTATGAGAAACAAGTTTAAAAAGACTCAAAACACTAAAATGACTCAAATCACTATATGCTTTGAATTTATTATTATTATTTTTTTTACATGAATGCCATATGTTTGGATGCCATTTATTTATTTTATTGTCATTTTGATATTGAGTGTCAAATTATGCAAGTGTGAAAAGTGTTAAATTATTTATTTGTGTGCATTTAAATATATACAATACTAATTTGAAGATACCTATTATTAAACTAATGAAAACAGTGTAAGAACACTTGAGTTTAAAGACTCAATACAATCAAACTAATGACTATATGCTTTGGACCAGTTTTATTTTTATTACATAAGTTATTTTATAATGCATTTTTAAATGTATTTTATTTTGTCATTTTCCTATTAAATGTCAAATTAAGCAAAAAGTGACATTATTAATATAAGTGCATTTAAATAGAAATTAAATATTAAACACTATTTTTTTATATTATATTAAATAAAATAAAAATAAATGTTAATTAAACATTAAATTAAATATTGAATTAAATTATATATTAAATGTATTAAAATGTATTAATATTAAAAACTGCAGAATACTAATATTGAATGAAATCAGTATAAATACAGCTTCACATAAGTTTAAAAAGACTTAAAATGGTCAAATTATTGATTCTATGGTTTATTTTTTTATTACATGTAATCTTTTTATAATGCCATTTATTTGTATATTTATAAATTATTATAAATTATTTTTCATTTATGTATTTAAATACAAATTGAATATTAAATGCTAAAAATTAAATATTAAAGTAAATAAATTAAATTTCAAATGGTAATTTGCAGATCACTAATATTAAAAAAAAAAAAACAATAAAAAAAAAGTACACACAAAATAAAAACTAAAAATATAAAAAACAAAAACACAAAACTCAAAACACACAAAAAGGTTTGGATTTATTTTATTTTGTAACATGAAGGTCATTTTTATGATACTATTTTATTGCATCTATTTTATTGTGTGTCATTTTCATATTGAGTGTCAATGTGTGAAATAATTTATTTGTATGCTTTTAAATATATATAAATTGCACAATAGCAGAATGAAGTCAGTGTAAAAACAGCTTCACATTATGAAACACTTCAAACGATCAAATCAGTCAAATGAATGACTGCATGCAATCACAAGTGGTTTGCAAGTCAAAGAGTGAAAAATAAAGACTGTAATTTGATAAACCGGATTAATTTGGTTAATTATGCGTTGCTTTATAAGTGTGAGATGCAGTCAGATGTCCAGGATCTGAACTTTAGAGCGTATTTAATGTTGTCATTTAAAACAAATCCACAGGGAACTGATTCACATCAACTCTTTCCAGCTTTGCTCCGTTTTTCCGTGTTTTCTGGACAGATTTGCACTCCAGGTGATCGATTATTGTCTTATCTGGACAGAAGGAGGTTGGTTAATATCGTCCGAGTGTTAATCATAATCTCGCTGATGGAGATTGTGAAGTAAAGCACAGATTTTTATGTTTCCCGCTGAGCCTGTGTAGAGTCCTGGAATGGATCCCACATTCCCAGATGATCTGCTCCAGCTTTAAGAGACAAACGGGTTCTGCTGCTGCCAATGACTGCTGATATCAATACGCTTTATGAAATATTAAATGAGTTTCTGGAGGAAAACTGACAGGGGGGAAAAAAATCTAATAAAAAGTTTTCCTGGAACCAGACTCGGAAGTGCTCGTAAAAACGAAGTTGTATTTGCGAACATTTAGAGATTTGGTCATTTTCTTAACACATTGTTATTTTCTTCATTTATGGGAAGATTTATGATTTAAAAACAAGCTGTTTCTTTCTCTTTCTGCTCCACAGCTCCTGATGCTTATAATAGACTTTAATGAACACAAATGAATCAACTTTACAAGTAAAATAATTTTACTTCTTTTACATTGTCTTTCGAACACATTAAAATTATTTTAAATTTTTTGTTCATGTGGAAAAACAGCTGAGTCTGCCTCAGTGTTATTTTTGTATCATTGAGATACTATTATAGTTTCTTTATTAATTAATGATTTGTAAATCATGTTTTATTTTTATTGTTCTTTTAGATATAGTTCTTATGACTTTTATTTCAGTTTTTATTAATAGTTTGAAAAGTTCTATATAGGTTTTATATTATACTTTAGATTTAGTTTTATATATTTTATTTATTTTCGTTTAGTTTTTATTAGTAGTTTGAATTATTTTTTATATTTAAAAAATTCACATTTAAATTTAAGTCAAAATTTATAAAAATATAAAATGTATTTATTTCAATTCCAATTATATAATTTATATATAGTTCTTTTGATTGTTTTGTTTACTTTAATTTTGATTATAATTTTAGGTAAAGTTGCTGTTTTTTTGTTTGTGTTTGTTTTTTGCTGTTATATTTTATATATATTGTCTTCTTTTTTTTGTTGTCGTTGTCATTTTCATTTTCATTTAGGTATATTTTGGGTATAACATATATTAGTATGTTTGTTTGTTTTTTTACCATAATTTTTTTTATGTACTTCATATGAATTTTATTTCAGTTTTTATTAATAGTTTGAATTTGTTTTTATTTGCATAATTGTTATTTTAAATTTAGTTAAAGATTTTGTAAGTTTTAAGTATTTTGTGTTTGTATTGCCATTTTTATAATTTTTATATATAGAGTTATTTTTTATTTCTTTTTTTATAAATTTTTATTTTAATAATGATCATTTACTTTTTTTATACATATACTTTTTAAGAATTTTTTATTTTAGTTTTAGTTATTTTAGTTTAATAAGTTAAACTAAATGAAAATGTAAAAACTATTTTTTATTTTAGTTTTAGTTATTTTAGTTTAACAAGTTAAACTAAATGAAAATGTAACAACGTATTTTTTATTTTTTATTTATTTATTTATTTATTTTTTTTATTAGTTAATTTATAATAATCCTAATCTGGTTCCTCCACTTCATCATTAATATCTCCACAAAAAATAATCATCCACATCAAAAAAAAACATAAATCTGTATGAATCAGATTCAATCACCATTATGAGCACTAGTGAGAGGTCTGTTTGAATCACCATTATGAGCACTAGTGAGACAGATAATCGTCTCTACACTTACTAATTACTGAGAACACAATGAAATGTCCCGATCAGGAGCGATTAAATCCCCCTCAGCAGTGAATCCCATTCGAAGCTCTGTCTAGTGTTCACTCAGATGAAGATCAGGGACTCATGTTTTTGTGGATTGGTGGATTTCTGTCCCCGATCACACATCACGCTTTGACATTTACAACAGCTGCGGACGCTGTAATGATTTTAACATCTGTAAGATCCACTGAACTTCACAAGAACTTCACAAAATCCTGAATAGGTCCCGTGGAGCGGTCTGCCAGCCACAAGGCCTCATGGGAAACGTTTATACGAGAGTTCAGTGCTTCGGTTTCTTGTTTATATGGAGGAAATATATTAATTCAGGATAAAATCAGAGAAAGCGTGACTGGTGCAGGTCAGTTATGAGTTTAAGATGGCATGAAATGAGAGCGGCGTTTAATCTGCGTCTGTAGCGCTGAGCTCATCTGTACGCTACAGCCCACTACACTTTAAATCACTTTCACAAATATGCAGCAAATATTCATGACTCATCTTGCACTCTGAGACATGTTTATTTTTTATTCTGTGGAGGAAACAGGCTTTCACCGGATGGAGTAGTTACATGTGATTACATTGGGACATTGTGGTTTTCAAATTCAGAGTTTCTAATGAATTCGTAATTTATTTTTTATTAGTTTGTATTCATTTTTATTTTAAAAATGTTCATCATAATTATAAGTAAATTTGAAGCAATTTCTTTTTTTTGCCATTTCTTTTATAATTTCTAAATATAGTTTAAGATTTTTTTTTCATTTTTTATTTTTTTTTTTATAATTTTTGTTTTGTTTTAATTTTAGTTAAAGTTTAAATTAAAAAATTGTGTTGCTATTTCATATTTAGTTCTTATGTTTTTATTTCAGTTTTTATTAATAATTTGAACTAGTTATTTGATATTTTTTATTATAATTTTAGGTAAATTTTTTGGTTATTTTGAGGGGTGGGCATTTGTTATTATATTCTATATACAGTTCTTATGAATTTTCATTTAAGTTTTTATTAACAGTTTGAATTAGTTTTTTTTTTACAATTTTCAATTTAATTCTAGGTAAACTTTTAGTAATTTTCTTGTGTTTTTGCCATTTTTTTTTCTATATTTTTCTACATTTTCTATTTCTCTATATATTTCATGATTTTTATTAAAGTTTTAATTAATAGTTTAAATTCGTTTTTCTTTTTATTATTTTTGCTATAATTTTAGGTAAAGTTTCAGTAGTTTTGTTATTATTACATTTTCATTATTTCTGTAAATAGTGTTTATGCTTTTTATTAATGTTTTATTTGTTTTAAGTTTTTATCATATTTGTAATAATTGTGGG